>NW_022196909.1:7426032-7442373 GCF_008632895.1 Mastomys coucha
AGCACAGCCATGCACTGCAGCGTGACATCAGAGGGAGAGAACACAGCCATGCATATACAAGCCACCAAGGAACACCAACAAGCTGAGCTGGGGCCCAGTTAGTTTAGAGCTTGCCTAGCATGCATGAAACCACAGGTTCCATCCCCTGCACCACGTCCACTGTGTCATGTGGTATATGCCTCCTGCAGTGCCAGCACTCAGGAGGGAGAGACAGGCAGTCCTCGACTCAAAATCATCCTCAACTCCATAGCAAGATCAAGTATAGCTCCTGGTGATGCTCCCTCAAGAGGGAAATGAGTTAGTTTCCTAGCCTGCACAGAGGTGCGTGGTGAACAGGAAATGAAATCCAAGGGCCTGAGTCACACAGCCCTGACTGAAGTCAGCTGTTAGCCTCCTTCTGACTGTGCCACCCACTGGAGATATTTAAGGCCCCCTAGGACTCAGCTGCCATTCTTGCCAGATATGAAGATGTTTTAGAAGACTACAAGATGGATGCAGTTCAGACTGAGTGAGGCAAGGCCATGCCGAACGGCATACAAAAGCATAAAAAATTAAGACTGTATGAAGAGTCCTTATGAAACCTTACTAGATGTAGGTAGAATCCCACCCAGGCTCTAGAGGGCCCTGCTCCTCTGCAGACCTGTAGCCTACAGCACTGCTGGCTGCACTTCTGCCATCAACAGCCACAATCACAGAACAATTACTTTATCTAGAAAACACACCTCATTCAAGTAACCCTACAAGATATTCAGTGATCACTGAGTATCTGCTGTAGGAAGAAAACTGTCATTTTTGACCTTGGACTTCATTTGGATATTCACACAGCCCTAGTCAGACAGTGCTTTGATAGTCTTCCTCCTGAACTGCCTAGAAAGCACTGTAAGCATTGCTCAAAAAGAATCCAGCCTCATGGAGAGAAAGCAGGAAGAAACCCTGAGGGCCACGTTTCTCTCCCGGGAGGTCTGCTTGGCAACTCGGAGCCTGGATCTCTTCCTCCAAAAAGAAAATGCCCACAAAGAGGTTTTTACACCACACATCCTGGCTCTCAGAGAGATGGTTCAGCAAGCCTGCATTAAACTCATGTTTCTCCATCCGGTAGTTTATGGTTGGAAGGCTCTCGTGGAGGAAGATATACTCTGACATTATCATGCTGCTCATGAAGACCAGCAGGAACCAAATGGACACTTTCCAACATTGGGGAGAGCCCCTGCAGGCTCACCTGAAGGCTGGCCTCAAGTCCTATGAGCATCTCTTGCAGTTCCTTCAAGGCCACTATGAACTGAGGTTACAGAGCTACATCAATGGGCCTCACCGTGCCATCCACTTGATTGACTGTAAGAAAGTGGGACGGACATCAGCAGAAGAGACTTCCTGGGCCACATGGCTTGTCATCGCTGCCTTCTCTACCTAGGAGACTTGTTCTGATATCAGCATGGGTTCCTAGACCTGGCCACCAAGAGCCTTGTCAGTGGCACCAAATATGGGAATGCCCTTCAACCAACTGGGCGCTCTCATGGGGAGTAAGTGTTATGATCTGGAAGCCACACATTACTATCAGTGCTGCCTCCATGCTGAAGTGCCTTTTAAAGGAGCTGTGAGGAACCTCAAACGGCTCTATGATCATGGTACAGAAAGAGGTACAGCTGCTTGAAGAGGTGCCCAGGAAGGAAACTGTCTCACAGCCGAAGGCAGTGTTGAGACAACAAAAGGCTTCCGGTTAGCTTCCTCTACCTTCAGAGCCTCCTGCAGCCTAACAGAAAATTCAAAGCCGCAAGGCTTATAGCCCTGTGCCAACTGGTTCTTGATGACTTCCTGTCTCTGTCTTTCCTACCAGCCGAATCAATCTGGCCTGCGCCAGGCTTCCACAGAAGACAAGCCTCCTAAAGGCTATCTGTTTCTTCCGGACTTCCTCATCTTCCACACGGTGTTTCTTTGTCTCATGAATGTGCACAGCCTAAGGAAATCAGGCTCAAAACAGCATAAAGCCAGCAGTCATTTTCACCTTGACTCTCTTCTCTTATCTAATACAACACGTGAACACACGAATCCAGGCTGAGCTGCAGAAGAAGAAGTTGACTTCAGAAGAGGCTGCTCTAAGAGATGGCTGCTGGGACAAAGAGCCTGGAAAGGAACATCAGGATTTTCTATCTCCTGGGCTCCAAAACGGCTACTCTTAGAACAGCCACCAAGTGGTCTGGCATTTGTAGAGAGAGTGAGGCCACTTTTCATTCCTGTTGTGACTCAGATGAGACAGAGGAAGATGGAAACTCATCCTTAAGTGCCCAGGCACAATCAGACACAAGCAGTGAGACATCCCACTCGGACACAACAGATGAAGAAGGGAGTGGGTCCTTGGATTCAGATGAAGTTCACAAGAGTGGAGGTCCATCCACACCTAAAGGCGCTCATTCCAGAAGCAAACTGAAGGCATACGCACCTTCCAGCAGTCTCCTTGATCTCTTGAAAACAACGATTTCTTCTAGCCTGCCAGCTCCTTTGAGCCAAAAACTCCAAGGAATACATGCCTTGCCTTTGGCTACTGTCTTCAGTTATAATGCTCTAACACCTCAACTGATCCAAGCCCTGCTGTCAGCAGTTCCTTGGGCACTGAAGGTGAGATGAGCAGCTTTCCTGAGACAGAATTCCACATGGGTTCCTCTTGGGAGCAGAGGTCCATCATCACCCAGAACAATCTCCAGACCACTCAGTGAAAACTGGACCTTCTTTCTGCAGAGGGACTGTTGCCTCCCATCAAGGTGATCTTGAGCTGGCTCCGCAGCAATCACAGCCTCCTCTTGTCACATTGGAGGAGTGTATGTAGCTTGTGGGGCCACCTCTGTGTGTTGCTGAAGCTGTTGCCCTCAGTGGGAGAGACCTTCAGCATCCAGGCCTTTGCCTGGCTCACCATCTCCAGGACTTGCTGCAGAGCTGTCAGTGGCCACATACTCCCAAGTATAGCTTCAGCTCCCTGAGGACATTGCCCTGTTCCAACAGTATCCTCCTCAAGTGTCTCAGGATAGGGCAGGCTTAGAGCAGGATCCGCCTCAACTCACCAACCAGGAGGAAGTTATTGTGCGTATTTGTTCCTTCAGAAGTTTTGGTTATTTTGCAACAAGACTCCCAGGACAGTTCCTGAGGTTTGACTCTAAGGTGGGCGTCTTAAGGTGGGAGTACACCCTTGAAAGGTCAGAAAGTGCATGTCAGCAACTTCCAAGAACCAAGCTTTCCAAAGACATAGTCCAGCTCTGGCTACAACATGAAGTGGCATTGCTAGGGAAGACTCTTCGAGATCCCCAGACTCAGTCACTGTTGACCTCTCACCTGTTCCCTGACCCCAGGGCCCTCTGTGAGCATCTTCCAGTCATACAGAAACGAGCCACTAATGCTAAGTTTTTTCTTATCATACCCAAGATTGTGGTTGACACACTGTACATCCTAAAATGGGAAGACCGCGGGGCCTTGGTGGCCATCCCTTTTCTAGGGGATGAGTTAAAGCGAAGGGAGCAGTACATCCTCTGCCAGTCCTTTGTGTCCAAGAGGTTGGTGAGGCCCAGGATGACTAAACCAGACTCGATGCCTGGGATCTCTACAGTATTCTTGAGTTCTGCAAAAGTCTGCTGGACTCATCCAGACCAGGGACCCTGGATCCCAGCAGCATGGTGACAATCATGACTGGCATCTGTTTGGAACACCCTAGAAATTTCTCATACCCACTGTGGCTGGTTCTGGGGATGGCGACTGGAGCTGGTGTAGAAATCAAGAATATCCCGAGTTTCCACAAAGAATGGAAGGCGATCAGTTGACATGCTCACACATTCCTGTTCCTTGTGTGGAAATCAAGAATATCCCAAGTTTCCACAAAGAATGGAAGGCGATCAGTTGACATGCTCACACATTCCTGTTCCTTGTGTGGAAATCAAGAATATCCCGAGTTTCCACAAAGAATGGAAGGCGACCAGTTGACACACTCACACATTCCTGTTCCTTGTGTGGAAATCAAGAATATCCCGAGTTTCCACAAGGAATAGAAGGCGATCAGTTGACATGCTCACACATTCCTGTCCCTTGTCTTTCTAGTGCTTGTCACCCAAATTCAACACGCTTCTCTCTTGTAAGCACCTAATGCTGAGACATAGTTGTAATGCTGTACATAGTTATGTCTACCCACAGGTAGAGTTGTAGTGTAACAGCTTTCTGAGGCCTTCCTGTTTCCTGTTTAGCCATCTTGGCTCTGTATTATGCTTCCTCTGGGGAAAAAAAAATCAACATTGCCTCATTGTTTAGTGATCTTCTGGCAAAGCACCAAATTTGCATATCACTTCTGTGTCCAGACACAGCTGCATGAACATTCTGTGACTTAATCAACTCTGTTTTGTGACATTCAACTTTTCTGTATATTGTTTTATTATGGTGGGACTGCATCTATTATTGATACCACACCTCTACCATCTATTAAACTCAAGAATAAAATATTTAAAAAAAATCAAGTATAGCTTGAGATGCATGAAACTTGACCTCAAAAGACCAACGTTATACATATATTTAATTATATTACATATTTATATAATTAAATATATATTATATATTTCTCTATAAAACATTATATAAGATAAATAAATATACTTAAATAATATATGTTCATATAATATATTATGTGATAGATAATATATAATTTTATATAATATATGTAATATATAAGATAATATATTATATTTGTATATATTTATAAATTTTATAAATATTAAATATTAAAATTTACAAATATATTTTGTATCTTATATATTCTCTACAGTACATATTAATATTTAATGCATGTGTGTATATTCTCCAGCAATGCATAGACGCTAGGAAAGACTGAGCGTGTATCCCACGCAGAGTCTCAGAAGAAGCATGAGACCATTGTCATAATGTCTGCCATGCCTGAGTGCCAGTGAATTTATATGTTTGTTCTTTGTATTCAGACAGTCATCGAGCGGCTGAAGTACTTGAACGTGAAGCGAGCAGCTATCATAACCAAGCTTCAGAGTACAGAAGAGGAAATGACTGACATATTAGATACTGTGAGTTCAGCCGACCTGCTTGAAAGCATGCTTGTCCCATGTTAGCTGTATCTCTAGCACGTATCTCCTACGGTCTAAGCTCTCCATAAAGATATCCCTCTGCTCTTCCAGAGGTCCTGAGGTCCTGAGCTCAATTCCCAGCAACCACATGATGACTCACAACCATCTATAATGCAATCTGATTCATTCCTTTGGCGTGCAAGTGTACATGCAGGTAGCGCGCACACACATGTACATAATATATATAATATATAATAAATATATAATAAAATTTTTTTAAAAAGACATCTTGTAGGAAGAGGCCACAGTCTGAGCACAGTATCATTTGTGACACTAACTGCAACAAAACAGAGATGTGTGAATAACAGACACAAACATTGTGATGCATTCTGGGAAGGCTAGCTTAGCCTATGTACATAGAAAATTTTAATATAGTAGAATTATAAGTAGATACCAAAATTCAAATAGGATAATAGTTACAGAAGTCATTTTGAAATGCAACACCACATAACCCGGAGGTCACGGCAGGTCAGTGCAGGTGGGATCAGGTGGGATCTGGTACAGCAGAAGGGTGGTAGGCACAGAGTCTGGAGAAACAAGCTCTGAGAGCCTTTGTGGGCGCTTTGCTTTGATGCCAGGAGTTGTAAAGTGTTCATCAGAATGGCTTATCTCCATGATCCAAAATGAAATTGCTTAGCCAATGAATCCTGAGAGCCTCGTGGGCTGGAGAGATAGCTCAGTTGTTACAAGTGCAATCCACTCCTGAAGAATACCAGATACGGTTCCCAGTACCCACGTGGTGGACTGCAGCCATCCGTGACTCCAGTTCCATACCAAATGCGGTTCCCAGTACCCACGTGGTGGACTGCAGCCATCCGTGACTCCAGTTCCAGGAAATCTGTCCCCTTTTCGGACTGCCTCAGCAGCAGCTGTGGTCCTCACTCCCCCTGGGGATCATAGGCCAATATGGTCTATGAGGGAAAAGGAAGCAGAGAGGGACCGGGGTCGGAAAGCCTTGTGAGTACACAGAAGACACACAGGACAGACAGCCAAAGGGAGGCAGATCAACTTTACTTGGAGGCTTATATAATTGGGGGGGCTGTGGATAGGGACATCCAGGATAGACAGGTCACTGGCTGAAGGCTTAGGGACTGTACTGCCTCATTAGCATAGGGAAGCAGGTCAGAAATCTCAAGGGCCAGCATAATTTAAAAAAAAATAACCTTTAGTCCAACTTCCAGCGTCCCCACAGTCTATAGCAGTCTCAACAATGTTAAAAGTCCAAAGTTCAAGGTCTCTCCTGAGACTCATCAATCACTTAACTGTAATTCCCAAAGCAGCACAGGAAACCAGCTGGGCACACTCCAAACTCTGTGTCTCCAAGTCTGATGCCAAAGCGCTCTTCAGATCTCCAATTCCCTTTTCATCCTTGTTGACTGCAGCGAACATCATTTTCCTGGGCTGTTTTGACTCCCTATTAGCAGGCTTTCCTCAGCAGGTATCTCATGGCTCTAATGTCTCTTAATGTCTTAGGGTATCCAAGACAACTTCAACTTTACAGCTTCTTGTTACAACAACATGTGGGATCCACACATGGTCTGGGCTCCTCCAAAGGGCTGGCATCACTTCTCCAGCTCTGCCCTCTGTAGCACTCTAGGCTCTGGTTAACTCCACTCCACTGCCACTGCTGTTCCTGGTGATCATCCCATGGTACCGGCATCTCCAATACACTGGGGGCTTCCACTGCAACTAGGCTTCACCAATAGCCTCTCATAGGCTCTCTTCATGGTGCCAAGCCTCAACTTCCTTGCATGACCCCTTCAGTCCTGAGCCATCAACTGCAACTGAGGCTGAACCTTCACCAATGGCCTTCCATGGCCTCTCACAGTGCCAAGCTGTCCTGGAACTTGCTAAGTAGATTGACCTTGAGCTCAAGAGATCTGCATGGCTCTATCTCCTCAGTGCTCGGATTAAAGGTGTGCACCACCGTGGCTAGACTTAAGCTTTTCTCTACTTGGAACTTGCTCTGTACCAGACTGGCCTTAAACTCAGAGATCTTCTTGCCTCTGTCTCCTGAACTTGCCTTAAAGTCGCCACTCCATTAATCTGTTTATCTCGTAGAACGTAGGATTCAGCTCCATTTCACTTCCTGGTGCCCCTTCATTACTTGAACCATACATTTCATGTTTTTCCTTTCTCAGCTTGCTCCATTTCGTTAAAAGGCTCTTCATAAGAGTGAACTTTAGTAACCACACAACAGAATTTATACCAGGCTGTTTTGAGATTTCCTCTGTCAAGGCAACTCATAGAAATCTCTTCACCTTAGTCTTAGGCAGACCCTTTGAACAAAGGCAAAAAGCAGCCATGTTCTTCTCCAAAATATCACAAAACAGTCTCTAGGCCACACACTAAAATCCTTCTCCACTGAAACAACGTGGGCCAGGTCTGCACAACTCAAATCCCCCTCAGCACCAATGTCCTCCGTATCCCTACTAGGATGGTCCATTAAGCCCCACTAAAACCATTTCACTGCTACCAGCGTCCCCAGATCCACATTCTTCCAAACAAATCATGGTCAGGGTTATTGCAGCAATACCCAACTCCTGGTACCAACTTCTGTCTTAGGGTTTCCATTGCTGTGAACAGACACAGCGGCCAAAGCAATTCTTATGAGGGACAACATTTAATTGGGGCTGGCTTACAGGTTCGGAGGTTCAGTCCATTATCATCATAGCAGGAAGCATGGCAGTGTCCAGGCAGGCATGGCTCTAGAGAAGGGGCTGAGAGTTCCACATTTTCATCCAAAGGAATCCAGGAGAAGCCAGGCTCCCATGTGGTTAGGAGGAGGGTTTCATTGCCCATCCCCATAGTGACACACTTCCTCCAACAAAGCCACTTCTAATCGTGCCACTCCCTTGGCCAAGTATATTCAAATCACCACACACCCCCAAAGCCAAAATGCACATTCTAAACTGTTCCTTAAATAGTAAAGTGCTGTCAAATAAAGGCCAGCTATTCGGTACAACTGGTTTCTGCAAAGCTTAGGTTCATGTCCCTAAGGATAGTGTTTGTGGTTCGCAGGAAGAGCTGTTCCGTACAGTGTCGTCTTATAAACTCATCGCACCGAGGTATAGATGGCAACGAAGCAAGTGGGCGCGTTCTTGTCCCGTGTCCTTAAAGGATGGGAACATGTATTCAGGAGTAGCAGACTATTCCGTGAGGTCAGTTAGCTTTCCAGAGCCGACATTTCAAAGCTGCCTGTGGTGCTTTCAATTGTTTACTCTCATGATGTGTGTTAAGTTTTCTAGGTAAAATGTACTGCCTTTCTTCTGAAGAGACGTTAAAAGTGTTCTCACTGAACCCCCGACCCTTCCTCCTACCGCCTATGCCACTGCCGCCATGCAAAGTCTTTTTATTTGGACCTGAGCAAGTAGGGAAAACAACGCTGGCCAACCTGATTGCAGAGTACTTCAAAGCAAAGGTAACTATTTGTGGAGCCCTTGTTTTAATCTGTAGAATTTTAGTTGGGCCTGGTTCTCACAACTTTACATGGGGCACTGGGGTTGGTGTGGGGAAGGCATCCCTTGGATTGTCAGAGGCAGTGTTAGGAAGGTAAGCCAGGAGGCCCTGGCGAGAAGGCAGGCGCAATCTTGCCCCCAGGACAAGTCCATGTCAGGACACGCCCACAGTCTTTACAAGCCTCCAACTCATTTGCAAGTTCTAGTCAAACCCAAAAGCACTAACAGAGGTTGGGGAAGAAATGGAGACTAAAAAGGAAAATACAAAGAAGCAATGAAACAAAATTTGAGTTCTTTGCAAAAATAAACAAAGTTGGAAAAAAAAAACAGCCAAAAACCAAAACCCAAAAACCCTCTTAGCCTAAGGAGAAGAAAGAGGGAGCACACTAAGCAACTTCCAAAATAGCCGGGGGCTGGGGGCCGGGGGCGCATGCCTTTGATCCCAGCGCTTGGGAGGCAGAGGCAGGCGGATTTCTGAGTTCGAGGCCAGCCTGGTCTACAGAGTGAGTTCCAGGACAGCCAGGACAACACAGAGAAACCCTGACTTGAAAAACCAAAAGAAAAAAAAAAAAAGAAACTTCCAAAATATAAGAAATACAACAAAAAGAGTCAAGAGAGATGAACAACCATTTCAAAAAGACAATATCTGAGTGGCCAATAAACATGGCAATGCTTGACTTCCCTAGTGACTATGTACATCAGATATTATGAGACACACACTAGCATGGCTAAAATCAGGGAGATTGCTGTAAGAAGAGTTGGGGGGCATGGAATAATAACAACTCCTGTAGTCAGCTGCTGGGGTTGTGGGCTAGTGGAGCTAGTTTGGAATTAGCTACTTATGTTGCAAGAACATACACACAATCTTATGTACCAACAACAGTCCAACCAACCAATTAAATGGATTTCCAGAGCACAAATAGATGCATGAGTGCAAAAGACTCACCCAGCATTGAGTATTGCTCACAACACACGAATCTGAGAGGACCCAAGCCTTCTGTTCCCTGCATTATTCTTCTGAGTCTTTGCCCATTTCAGCTCTTCCACCTGTGACTCTGAGGGGGCAGAGTGTGCATGGACAGGAAGAAAACGAGGAGGCTGAAGCCATGGCTCAGATCTTAAGAGCACTTACTGTTTTTGCAGAGGATCCAGGTTTGGGCCCAGCACCTATACAGCACTGCATGGGCATTCACAACTCCAGTTTCAGACGACCTAATGCCTTCTTCTGACCTCTGAGGGCACCAGGCACACACGTGGTACCTATACATGCACGAAGTAAAAAACTCATATACATTAACTAATTAATTAATTAAACTAATTTTAATTAATTAATTAAAATTATTATTAAGGGTAGGTGGCTGGAGAGATGGCTCAGTGGTGAAGAACAACACTTGCTCTTTCTGGGATCCAAATTCAGCTCCTAGCACACATATCAGGTGGTTCACAACTACCTGAAACTCCAGCTCCAGAGGATCTGACACCTCTGACCTCTACAGACACCTGCACTCATGTGTGCGAGCACACACACACACACACACACACACACACACACACATCCATGCCCCACATACACATAATATAGCTAAAAATAATAAAAATGATGTTTTAAATTTTGAAAATAAAATGGGATTTTTTTAAAATCAGTGAATTCTGTACACAATTCCAAAGATGCCTCAAGTAGTATCTATTTTTAGGAGACAGATAAGTAGGTAGGTAGGTAGGTAGGTAGGTAGGTAGGTAGATAGATAGATAGATAGATAGACAGACAGACAGACAGGAAATGTGTTTTATATTCACAGTGCATCGTGATTACACTAATTGTCTTTATTGCTTCTGCAGGTAATAGACTTCGCCAAAGTTGTTCAGCCACGTTTTGACAGTGCCCGTGAAAAGCTAATAAAAGACACCATAAGTGAAGCCACGGACACAGCTATCAAAGCTGTGAAAGAGAGGATTCTGAATGACATACAAGCCAAAAAGCAAGGTGAGCCATTTTCCAGTTAAAAGCCATGTATCTCAGTGAATGGCTAAGCCAGGTAGCTAAGGGTGGGGCTTCAGTTTGTCCGTTTCAGTATCGTTGCCATTTGTGTGTTTAGATAAGGACTAAATGAATGGCTGAAGGAAGAGAAACTAACTCCCATCCCAAAAGGTTCACTCCTATAACTTTAAGGAAAAGTACTTGTAAATGCAGACATTTACAGATCTTACTTCTTCACTGGTCTACTTACTGGCCAGAGGTGGAACTGTATGACTTTATCCACACTGGTAATTAAACCCAGCCTGCACCTTAGGATGTGTGTTGGTCTAGACCACATGCCTGCCAGCCTTGATAGGATGTGTTGGTCTAGACCACATGCCTGCCAGCCTTGATAGGATGTGTTGGTCTAGACCACATGCCTGCCAGCCTTGATAGGATGTGTTGGTCTAGACCACACGCCTGCCAGCCTTGATACAGCTGAGCTTTCTACGTGGGCATGGTGGAAGCTCGAGTGATGAGTGACCACAGTTCTCTAGTTTTCCTGGTGGCAGGCAATTGAATCACTCTAAAGCTAACCCAGTAAGCACATGAAGACGCTCGAACCCTCGTTCCTAAAACCCAGCTCCCGACCAGTCCCTCACTGCTGCCCATGATATTTTAAGATAAACACAAAAGTAGTCTTTGTTTTTCTCTAAGAAAAATGACAGTTCTAATTTCTTGACAACTTTTGTAATTCATAGAGGGTTTCAGAAGAATTTATATCTCTAGTTGTTTTTATACACATACGTACATACAGTCACACACACACACACACACATATATATGACCTGGAACTATGTAATCCAGGCTAACCCTGAGCTTGAACCTTCAGTCCTCCTTCTCTGTCCAGTTGAGTCCTGAGATCACACATGTGAGCCACCATGCCTGTCATAACACAATAGGCTTGATTCAATATTTAATTGAAATATGTTTTTCAATGTTAACAAATTCAGAAAAATTGAAATCATGTAACTTTTCTCATAATAATGCAATAAAAGTTTTTTAAAAAAAAGAAAAAAGAAAGAGAGAGGGAGGGAGGGAAGGAGAAGAGAGAGGGATGGGAGGAATGGAGGAAAGGAGAGGGAAAAGAAGGAAGGAAAAACAGAAGGGGGAAGGAGGGAGGGAAGGGGAGAGGAAGGGAGAGAAGGAAGGGAGGGAGGGGGAGCATGAAGGAAGAAGGCGCAGACAGCATGGGAGCTGGGTACTACAGTGTTAAGCTGACCTTGTCAAAGTGAAGACCCTAGATTGGAACTTAAATCTCTTTCACGTTTGTTTGTTACAATCTGTAGTAATTTCTTTTACCTGAACTTATGAGAATAAAACATAAGTTTTGAAGCTTTTCATAAAATTTCTTCCCCACTGGAACATACTCTTCCATGAACGTAAAAACCCTGCTAAAATTCACTGACTGTTTCAAGTCCGACAATAAAGTTAGCCTTCTTAATACTTCTCATTTTGGAGCTCTAGTCCCACATATATTTTTAAGAAAATTTTGTCAAGGGAGACTAGTGAGGGTTTGTAAAAATCAGAAAATACGTATAATGAAACAGAGGTTAGCCACCAACAGAGAGCAACTTCCTGTGTCTCGCTTGCTAAGGCCCACCATCTTCATTCGGCCCAAGAAAATATGAGACACAGCCCTTACCGGGGCGGTCAGAACAAGAAGTAAGGCTATCTGACAGGAGGGAGCTGGACCCTGCCATGCTTGCCCGCCTTGCCTCCCGGTCTCCCTCCACAGCTGCCTTCCTTCAAAGCGGCCATTTGTCTTTCAGAGGAGAAAACCTTGAAGGAACTGCAGATGGAGTACTCAAAAAGAGAATATGAGGACTTCGTGACGACCAAAAGTTCCCAAGAGTTACACTCTTCTCTGGAAGACACCGGTAAAGCCGCGCCATGCCGCCAGACCCTGTCCGGGAAGCCTTGCCTACCTTACATTGTGAGCCAATAACCTGTCTTCTTTTGCCACAGCAAGCCCTCAAGGCGCCAGGAAATCAAGCTTCTTAGAGATTGGCCAGGAAGAGAAAACAAAGTCGGAGACCCCCATTCCCGAGGACGAGGATAAAGCTGGTAAGAAAGTGAACTGCCGAGAAAACCTCTGTGAATCTTTGTCCGTTTGTTTTCTTTTTGGCCATCCTTTGAGAGCTCAAAACTTAATATACAAAAGGTAGAAAACCATCAGAAGGGGGAAAGAGCAGATTTCAATGGAACAGCTACAGCACAGAATAGATTTATCAAAGCTCAGAAGAGACAGAGAAAAATGAGGAGTTGCATGTGAGCAGAACCCCAAAAGAGATTAACGTTATACAATCATTATCATATGACTATAAATTCTTTCTTGGAGCCACTCTACTCACGTTTATCTATCCCAGAACCAGAGTGTCATAAATCCATAATTACAGTTGTGGAATGTCATCATGATTGCTTGTGCTCTTTCACCTTATAACACTTTTCTATTCATATGCTAAAATCCTGACAGCATATACGAACATGTGATGTGACATTATACAATTATGTCTATTATGTCATCACACCGTAGCCACAATGCCTAGCATTCTGCCACTTTTGAACAACAGCACACCATGTTAGGGAACATTTTAACCTTTGTTTGAAAGAATTCATAATTTTTATGACTAGATCATGGCTTAGCCATTAGATATTAGTGTGTTTTGTTTTATGAATGTGTGTGTGTGTGTGTGTGTGTGTGTGTGAGTGTGTGTGTGTGCCCCCTATTTTTCAGGGTTTTTTTTCAAAATTGACTAGTTTGTCTACTAAGTTGTCTTGCTATTTTAGAATGAATGGAGGCATTATCCAAAATGAACTAATTGCTTTTCTATTATTGATTTATGTCTTTACTTCTAAGATTTAAACGTTTTGCTCTTGTGTTCTGGTTTTTGTGAAAGTTTTTTGTTAGGTAGATTTTGTTGCTGCTGCTATCAATAATCTGATTACAGTGTGAAGTTAGCTTTGCTTGTTTCCTCCTACTGATTGAAACATACATGCTTTCCCTGATTATTATTATTTTAAGCTAGTAAGAACTGACTGGGCACTGTTAGAAACCCATGTGTGTCGCCCTCTTACACACACACACATGAGCATGAATATACCTTTCCCAGCAGCCACCCACACTTTCAGACCATCAAGTGGCTGCTGGGAGCCCCACCTCTTGATACTGGTGACTTCCCTCAGCAATCTACAGCCTCGTCCTTTCCCTTTGTGGACCAAGTGTCCAGCATAGAAGCAGGTACCATATCTACCCACAGCACGGTACCAGTACTGACAGCCTGTCTCCCTGAGGCCAACTGAGTGGCCATGGCCTCTGGAACTGGAGACTGCTGTCTCAGAAAGGGGATGCTTGCTTGCTTGCTTGCTTGCTTGCTCGCTTGTGATTCGCTGGCAATATATCAAACTAAAATCCTAACTTTGTTACCAGTTATTATCTTTATTTTTTTTTCTGCTGACAGGTATGGTTAGCTGTTTGAATGCTATGGCCCTTATCTGAATTATATGTCCCAAGCGTGAGTTCTGGGTCCCTGAGCCCATACGGAACTCTTCCTCAGAATCCAAGTTCACATTCTTCTAATGCTCAGCTTAAGTTTTCAGCAACGTTTTACCCACAGGTGGAAAGGAAATCAGTGGCATATCTGCAATTAGCAAGAAGTCCTGAGGCCTTCATCAAGAAAAGAAGTAGAGTTCAGACAAGGGTAAATTAGTGTCTGGTAATTTGGTGCTCTTAAACATGGTCTTCCAAGAAATCAGTGTCTCTATTGGAATTTAGAAGGAAAAATATATGATTTTAAAAACAAAACAAAAAACTCTCTCTCTCTCTCTCTCTCTCTCTCTCTGTCTGTGTGTGTGTGTGTGTGTGTGTGTGTGTGTGTGTGTGTGTTGGGAATCAAACCCATGACCTTGCTTATTCTAGGTAAACCCCTCTTCCCTGAGCACTCTCAACTTACCTTGTCTTTAAGGGGTACTATAACATGAACAACTGGACATGCATGAACACAGGAAAAATAACACAACACATTGTTTTGGTGAGACGAGCATTTGGAAAATGGATGTTCTGCCAGGCTTGGTATGTGGCTTCTATGGTAACCAAAAGCAAGAAATAAAAGCTGACTCTCATTTAGCTGAGTTCTCTTCAAGAACTGCCAGGAGCTGAGGAGATGGCTTGGCGGTTAAAGTACCTGAGCCACAAGCGTGGGGACCAGAGTTCAGATCTTCGGAACCCATGCAAATGCCTCATGGGGTAGCAGTGCCACCTACAATCCCACCCTCAGATGACAGAGACAGAGGCTTGCCAGAGCAAGCTGGCCAGTGAGACTAGCCATGCCAGGGAGCTCTGGGTTTTACTAAGAGAAGAGGAAGATAGTTCCCAACCTCAACCTCTGGCCTCCACACTCATGTACATACATATCCACACACACACACATGCCTATACATATGTGCCTAATGCACACACATTAAAATGGAAAAGGAAAAAGAATACAAAAGAGTTATTGGGAAAGTTGACAGCAACAAACAACAACAACAACACCTACCCTTGCCCAAACCTGTTTGAGTCTTATTAACTCTCCAAGCCATAGGGAGGGTTGGGAAATACACATTTCTATCTGAGCACGTGAGTGGCCGCAACACAAAGAATGTCATCGTTGCTGTTAAGGGAGAGGAGAGAATGGCTGAGAGAGAACAAGGCAGCATGGCCCTTGTGCCATCTTTACCTGGCTCTTCTCCCCCCTTTCCTCATGGATCTTGACTCTTCTGTTCTGCATCTCAGGGAACTGTGTCTTTCTCCCCTGAGCACATTTTAAGGCAGAGAGAGCAGGAAGCAACTGCCCTTTGAAAGCTTTAGAGCCAAGAGCCACTGTGCTCTGGACCAGAGGTTCTGGAGGCCTACAGCAGCAGCGACTCCCAAACAAGACTGGAAATCTTGGAAGCAGGCGGGTGAGGGAACTGCCAAGCCTCTACCTCACTGGAGGGGTAGATCCATAGTTAAATGGGAGAGTCACCTGGAGCCCTCGCAGCCCTGCCAGCAAACATCAAGCCCGTCCCAGTTTCTTCCCAACCAGCTCCAGCTTGCCTGCCTCCTGCCCAGCTCAACCTCTCTGGACTCTTGTTTGTGAGTGGAAGCATCCATCTTGTTGATTGGCTCCCTCCCTCCATGCTTTTCTTTGCCTTCACTCATGGATGCTCTAGCCCCTCCCCTGCATCCTTGGCAGGTCCTTCCTTAATGTGATTTTCATACTGACGCCCAGGCTTCTTGTCACTGCCTCTCTCCTTTGCGATTCTGTCACCAATGGTCCTCCTCCCATCTTCCAGCAGGTACTAGAGTAACACAAAGTCAAGACTTTCCTTGTCACAGATTACAAGTGTCCCCGAGCCTGGGAAAGAAATGTAGGTTAATTCATTTGACTTTAATCTCCGCAGAAATGTTGCTAGAAGAGGTGACTGAAAAACACCCAGAGGTCTTCTCCATGTTAGAGGGTACTCTGAGACATGTCAAGGAGTTGAACTTTGAGCAGCCATATGAGAAACAGGCTGAAATACTGGAGGAGATCATCAAAGAGGTGAAAATTTTTATTTATTTTATTATTATTATTATTATTATTATTATTATTTGTTTTTTTCTTTTTTTAACTTTTATTGCATTATGATAAGAAAAGTTACATGATTTCAATTTTTCTGAATTTGTTAACATTGAAAAACATATTTCAATTAAATATAATTGAATCACATTCTTGTTTCCCTT
>NW_022196909.1:7444833-7451372 GCF_008632895.1 Mastomys coucha
GGGAGAATTGGGTTCTGATGATGCCAAGTGACCTTGGTTTGTGTTGTTTATTTTCTTATGCTTGCTCCATCCCTCCACCCCACCCCCAACCCCCGGCATCTGGTTAACTCTAGTGCTACCTGCCCTTACTAAATCTGACTGGAGCCTGTCCTTCCTGTGATCCTGGTTGTGTCAGAACTCCTCAGAATCAAGCTGACTCTGTGATCCTGTGATTCTGGGATCCTGGGATCCTGGGATTGTTAAGTCACCAGGGAGTGTGGCTTTCTCTGTGAGTTGTGGGACTGGCTTCAGAGCTTGTGCCCAAGGTCTGCTCAGAACACTAACCCAGACAGACCGGAAGGAACCGGAGTCACTGGGCTGGCGGAGTTCCTGTGTGCCTGGTCCCGCTGGACCCAATTACTCCCAGTGTTGGGACAGATGTTGGTTCCTGTTCACTTCTGATCCTGGGTGTGTCAGAGCGCCTGGGACTGGAGCTTCCTCTGGGTGTTGTGGGACTGGCTGTCTATCTTTGGTTTTTTCAAGACAGGGTTTCTCTGAGTAGCTCTGGCTGTCCTGGAACTCACTCTGTAGACCAGGCTGGCCTCGAACTCAGAAATCCGCCTGCCTCTGCCTCCCAAGTGCTGGGATTAAAGGCGTGTGCCACTACTGCCCGGCTTATTTATTTAATTATTATCATTTAATATTTATCATTTATTTATTTCATTATTATCATTTAATGTTTATCATTGACTTAGAAACTAAGAGCATATTAATCTGATGTGTGTGTAATTGTGTTAAAGTCTTATTTTACTGTAGTCTTCAAATTTATGTATCTTTTTGTCCAGTTAACTTCTGTATTTCTTTATTTTTGAGATGTTTACACATGACTACAATTTAATATGATTGTAACTATCTCCTGGCTCCCCCTCCTCCACCCCCCATACTCCCACAAACATTCCCTCTCCCATATTTGTATCTTTAAAAAATGACTAGTTATTGCTGCCTGCATGTGCATGGTTGTGGGCTGCCCACTGGAGCATCGAATACCCATGAGCAGCTCTCAATAGAGAACGGTTCTCCTTCTTCCAGAACTACCCACCACCATCAGCTCCAATGCTGTCACACATGAATTGTGCCAGCAAATAAATGCTGGCACTTCTTGTAAGATTTGAAATCATCAACAAGATTAAGAGGTGTGATTTGATAGTCCCGAAATGAATTCATTAACTTTCATTGTCTCTGATTCCATCCAGTTAAAAGAAAGATGGAGTGTATAAAGCCACTGCCACAGTTAGACATTTCATCCACAAGCTAAGCAGTCAGAGACTGAGATCAGTAAGCAGTCAAAGACCAAGATCAGTTTTGTCCAACCATCTTGAGCATGAGCTGGGGGGGGGGGGATAGAAACAAGAAAATTTTCAGTCCCAATAGGAAAAAAGCCTCAAAAGCCATGCCTACGCAAAAGGCAAACCATTAGCTCTTGTCTTCTTTGTAAAGGATGAGCTATCAGTAGAAGTACGTATTATGTAACGGTCTTTTATATGCATTCAGAGCAAGCAAGATAAATGACACAGTTTTGGACTCTCCGTGGACCTTTCTATTTCTATGTGATTGAATTTTAAATTAGTATGTGAGAAGCTCTGGGTATGGGGGCTTATCCCTGTAATCCTTGTGTTCAGAAGGCTGAGGCAGGAGTATCATGCACTAGTCCAAGTCCAGCCTTTACATAAACAGGTCAGCCCAGGATAAGCATAAGACCCTGCCTTATGAAAAGAAGTATGTAAGAATAAAAGGTTTGCCGGGCAGTGGTGGCACACACCTTTAATCCCAGCACTTGGGAGGCAGGGGCAGGCGGATTTCTGAGTTTGAAGCCAGCCTGGTCTACAGAGGGAGTTCCAGGACAGCCAGGGCTACACAGAGAAACCCTGTCTCGAAACACACACACACACACACACACACACACACACACACACACACACACACACAAAACAAAGAACAAAAAACCAAAGCACTTTATAACTCACTGGGTGGCTCCCTTGAGTGCTGGCTATAGCAGATCCCTCTGGGCCCCTCAGCACTTCTGAGCTCATTCGTTCACACCTTTTAACCAATCTCTTCAGGTTGTTCCAGTCATTGTTTCTCCTTCAGAAGTGCCTGTTATCAGAAGCAGTCTGCACCTGCAGCCTCTGTACCATGTAGATACTAGGGTTAGGGAAATAGATTAGACATGGCCCTTGCCTTTAAGGATCTTCTACACTGACCTGGCCTATAAGGCACTCACTGAGTCCTGCGGCAAATAGATACCCTCCAGGGTGCAGGAACTCATTCATGAAAGCCAGATCTGTCATCTTTGCCTCATCAGTGAGACCCAACACTCATAGAAGCCAATGCCAAGTGAGGACAAGAGTCTATAAGCCTAGCCCTTGCTTGTGGCGAAGATGCTCCCATTACTTTGTTTTGACAATTACAAATCTCCAGGGAGAATGAGAAACAGAAATGTGTGTGTGCAGTGTTTGCAATTAGCAACTGCGACCTTGAACTGCTAAACCAGAAGGCTGCCTGGATCGTGACCGTGGCCCATCACATTGACATTCCTCAAAAGACCAGGGGGTCCAGCAGGAAAACCATTTCACAAGCAGATGAAGATCTGTGATGTTGGATAGAGTGTACTCCTTGCTTGTTTTGTTTTCTTGAGACAGGGTCTTTCTACATAGGCCTGGCTACCCTAGACCTTAACTATGTAGTTCAAGCTGGCTTCAAATTCACAGAGATCCTTCTACTTCTGCATCCTGAGTGCTGGCAATAAAAGTGCATCATGGTGACCAGGCATTCTCACGTCATAACCAGGAAGCAGACAGGAGTACAGGCAAGGGGATGGGTGCCCCTGTCCTCTTTAAAAGCCAGCTTCTAATGGCCTCCCACTAAGTCCCTAATCTTAACTTTGTACTACCTCCCGACAGTGCCAAGCTGTGGGCTATTCACTAACACAGAGAATGTGGGAGGCATTCTAGATCCACCCTCTTTATACTGCAGCACAGACTCCAGGGCAACTACAATGGAGATGCTCTCGTGCAAATCTCAATGGAGAGGCCGTTTAATAACCAATACCTTCCTATAAGTAACTCCGCCTCTTGAAAGCCTGAGGGAGGAGAATCATCTTCCATTCCAAGCCAACCAAGTCTACGTAGTGAGTTCCAGGCCAGCCTTGACTACAAAGCCAAACTATTGTCTTTTAAAAATTGAACATATATTGCATCAAAGAAGAGATGGCTAATTAAAATTCTGTACGTTTAGGGAGTTAGAGAGATGGCTCAGTGGGTAAGAGCACTTCCTGCTCTTGTTGAAGCATCCATGTTGAGCCTCTCATAACTGCCAAACTCCAGTTCCAGGGCATAACCCCATCTTCTGGCCTCCCTGGACACTCGCACTCACATGCACACTCCCATACAGAAACACACATAAATTAAACAGTTAAAACACAGAAAACCAGGGTCTCAACCACCAACCAAGGACTGCACATGGAGGGGTCTGATTGTTCTGGCAGCATGTGTATAGTAGAGGATTGCAGGTTCGATCATCAATAGGAGGAGAGGACCTCGGCCCTGTGAGGGTTCTGTGGCCCAGTGTAGGGGAATGCCAGGGCCAGAAAGTGGGAGAGGGCGGGGTAGCAGGCATGGGGAGGTGGGAGGCAACAGGGATTTGTTTTTGTTTGTTTGTTTGTTTTTTGGAGGGGAAACCGGGAATGGAGAAAGTCACATGTAAATAAAGAAAATATCAAAAAAAAAAAAAAACCACAGAAAACCTTTACTAAATATAAGTTTACATTTCAATATAGAATAGCAACAAGACACACCTTCTCACCTGTGTAACTGGCCAGGGTGTTGTTTAAGCAATCACTACTCGTGAAGCCATGGAGACAGCCATTTTCTGGTAACTCGACATGACACAACACAAGCTAGAATTATTCAAAGGGAGGGAACCTCACCTGAGAAAAATGCCTCCATCAGATCTGGCTATAAGACATTTTCTTAAGTAGTGATTGCTAGGGAAGGGCTCAGCCCATTGTGGGTGGTGCTATCCCTGGGCTAGTTGTCTTGAATTCTATAAGAAAGCCGGCTGAGCAAGATGCAGGGAGCAAGTCCCACTGCAGGGAGCAGCACCCCACTGCAGGGAGCAGCACCCCACTGCAGGGAGCAGCACCCCACTGCAGGGAGCAGCACCCCTCTGCAGGGAGCAGCACCCCACTGCAGGGAGCAGCACCCCACTGCAGGGAGCAGCACCCCACTGGCCTTTGCATCAGCCTCTGCCTCCAGGTTCCCACCCTGTTTGATTTCCTACAAAGACTGACAGCAATATGGAAGTGTGAGCCAAATAAACCCTTTCCTCCCCAACTTGCTTTTTGGTCATAGTGTTTTGTTGCTTCAATAGTAACCCTAACTAAAACAGCCAGAAAGGGTGGAAATTGGAAGAGATGTTTTTGGAAGCAATGTGGCATCTTCTGGAAATATAACTACTAAAGTAGATGGGGCTTGGAGAGATGACGTGGCTCAGTGCTTGAGAGCACTGGCTGCTCTTCCAGAGGTCCTGAGTTCAATTCCCAGCAACCACATGATGGCTTACAGCCGTCTGTAATGGGATCTGATGTCCTCTTCTGGCACGCAGGTATACATGCAGACAGAGCACTCATATACTATAATATGTATTAAATGATTATATATAAATATATAATATTCACTGCATAATATTTTATATAAGGATGTTGATCACAGTATTATTACAACAATCTAATATATAAGGAATCTCATCAGTGTTACAATGAAATTATAAGTAACATAAATACTAACTACTGTGGAAAAGATTTCAACAAAGTAAGACTTACATAATAAAACAAGATGAAGCCATTACATTTTAAAAAGTTGAAAGCAGGGCTGATGAGGGGATTCACTCACCATGCAAGCCTGGTGACCGGAGTTCCAACCCCAGACCCCACGGTGGAAGGAGAGAACCAACTCCTGAAAGCTGTCCTCTGACTTCAGGACACACACCACAGCACACAGGCACCTACCACACCCACAGACAATAACAATAAATAATTAAATTATTTTAAGAATCAAAGTAAAGCCGTTTAAAGTTGAAAGGAACAGGAATTCTAAATTACATCTTAATATTATTTTCATTTTTATATGTCTGAAACTTGGCAACTAACATTTTTATTAATAACCACTTCTATTTCTTCTATGCGACTTCTCTTTTTTTTCCATATTCTCTCATGTGAAATCTTTCAAAGTTTAAATTATTTTTCATTTTCCAAAAGACTTTTTTTTTTCAGATTAAAAAAAAAGAAACTAAGGACTTCAGTCTTAAATTCTGCACCAGCGGATTTTATTGTTCTCTTAACATTCCCTCGTGAGTTCTAACATGCTGCAGCTCCTGGAGAGCACACAGACATGTTTAGAGGCCTCGGCTGGTAGTTGCAGGTCCCTGTCACTGATTTCCATATTTGTGCAGAAGCTATAGCTACCATTCAGAACCTGCCAGAGCTATGTATTCACTTCGGTGCCTTGAGAAATCCTCCCCCTACCCCCTTACACTGAAGAGTGAACGAGACTGGCACCTGAACACGACCACATAAGTATGTTAGAGATGCAGATTAGAACCCATGCCAGGCCTTCTGACTCCAGATACACCCGCTGCTATGGGTCGATAGCAAAGCTCACTGTCATCTTTAATAAAGGCTTCTCTTTCGTGCTTTTTTTTTTAAGTTTTATTGCATTAAAATGAGAAAAGTTACATGATTTCAATTTATCTGAATTTGTTAATATTTAAAAAACATTTTAATAAAGAAAATATCTAAAATAAAAAAAATAAATAAAAAACATATTTTAAGTAAATAGAATTAAATCACATTCTTGTTTTCCTTTTGTACCCCAAGCCCTCCCAGAGACCCCCCTCAATACCTACAATATCTTTTTATGTCATATTCTTTAAAATTTATAAAATATTATAACAATAAAAATGAGTATTATAAAAGTTGCTTGATATGAAACAACAATTTAACAGTCTTATGTAGACGCTTGTCTATGGCAATATTGAAAATACATGTTTTTCTCATTATAAATTTTAAATAACTCCAAACATATTAACTGTATATTTCAAAATAATACATCACTACTAATATTTTCTTAAATGAACATAAATATATAAAGTGTTTTTGTTTGTTTGTTTTGTATTTAGTAGAGCTTAAAATCTTGGCTCTTATTGTGCTAACTTGATACAAGAGTTACAAACGTCAAAGCATTCAGTCTCACTCTTTGTTGTTCTCTTACAAACCCCCTCCCAATTTAATTGTCTACATTTCTTTTGGATATATAAATACTTTTAAAATATGTAAGCTGTTCTGAAAAACATAGTATAGTGTAAAAACATGAAATAAACAATACTACTAATAGAGAGGCTGAGATAGGAGAAGCAAGATCAAAAGACCATTATATTGTATATAGCAAGACATTTTCACAAACAAACAAGCTGAAAGTGTATATGGATTGTATAATATTGGATCT
>NW_022196909.1:7451677-7457069 GCF_008632895.1 Mastomys coucha
GCTTCTTGTATGTTCATGGGCATCTCTTTCTTTAGGTTAGGGAAGTTTTCTTTTATAATTTTGTTGAACATATTTACTACCCCATTACCTTGGGAGTCTTCACTCTCTTCTATACCTATTATTCTTAGGTTTGGCCTTCTCATTGTGTCCTGGATTTCCTGGATGTTTTGGGTTAGGAGCTTTTTGCTTTTTGCATTTCCTTTGACTGTTGTGTCAATGTTTTCTATGGTGTCTTCTGCCCCTGAGATTCTCTCTTCTATCTCTTGCATTCTGTTGGTGATGCTTGCATCTACGGCTCCTGATTTCTTCCCTAGGTTTTGTATCTCCAGGGTTGTCTCTCTTTCTGATTTTTTTATTGTGGAAGTATTGGGTTCTGATGATGCCAAGTAACCTTGGTTTGTGTTGCTTATATTCTTATGCTTGCCCTGCATCATCTGGTTATCTCTACTGCTACCTGCCCTTGCTAAATCTGACTGGAACCTGTCCTTCCTGTGATCCTGGTTGTGTCAGAACTCCTCAGAGTCAAGCTGTCTCTGGGATCCTGTGATTCTGAGATCCTGTGGCCTTGCACTTGTTAGAGCACCTGGGAGTGGAGCTTCCTCTGGGTGTTTTGGGAATGACTCAGAGTTTGTGCCCAGTGTCTGCTCAGGACACCGGCCAGCCCAGACAGACCGGAAGCAACCCGAGCCACTGGACTGGCAGAGTTCCTGTGTGCCTGGGTCCTGCTGGTCCCAGTTACTCCCGGTGTTGGGACAGATATTGTGCCCTCCTCACCTCTGATCCTGGGCATGTTAGAGCGCCTGGGAGTGGAGCTTCTTCTGGGTGTGGTTGGACTGAAAAGCTCTTTCGTGCTTTTAAAACTAGTAAAACTTGATTTTTATTACTTCAAAATTGAGCCTCTCTTTTTAAAATTTATTTTTATTTATTTACATCTTAAAATTAAGCCACTCTTATTTTCTTGCTTGCTGGAGTTCTACAAGATAACATTGAAAGGCTGGAGAATCTTAGAATGTATAATGTATAACTTTTACCTAAAAGCAGGCATGGAAAACCTCTGCCACAAGCCAAAAAAAAGGTGGAGTAGCTAGTTCCAGGAACTTTGCTAATCCAGAGCCTCAGGGCTCTGGTTCCCGATACCTGCCCCTCCTGAATGATCCACTATGAGGGGGGAACTAAGAATGAAGGTCTAGTGGTTTATGAGACTCTCCACCCTGTTGACCAGTAGATGAAGATTGCATTCCTAGAATGAATGTGTTCCCCTCCCTAACTGAATACCTTGGGTTGGGTCCCTCTGAAAGTTTCCACTGTTTATGTTGTTTCCTTGGTAACCCTCTCCCTGCCCCCAACTTGTGGGTTAAATACCCCACACTTCTAGTGCCTGGCGTCGAACTCTGGCCAGCAATGTCATGAGATCGACCCGGTACCGGTATCCCCAATAAACCTCATGTGATTGCAGCAAGTTCGGTCTCTCATGAGTCATTGGGTGGTCGCGTCATCTCGAGACTTGAGTAAGGATCTCCCCAGTTCTGGGGGTCTTTCAACATCAAACATCTGTGACCTGTCAACTTACCGTGGTGCTATCAATGTGCATTTTCACAGGAAACAAGAGATAACAAGAATAGGTTCCCTGGTGCCCCAAAATATGGAGGATGGATTGTAAAGAACTTACCTTTAATGCGAGAACTGTGGATGGCCTTAATGGAAAAAGCTCTTATACCTGATTTGGTTGTCAGTTTATCAGATGCAGAAAGCAATGGTTGGTAAATATTTATCATTTCAATTTAAAATAAATTGTTTATTGCAGACAGTTAGTTTGGTTAAAATAGAAACCAGAGAACTGTGCTTAGGGAACGGTACTAGTCCCACCACACCTGCAGCGATGCCTATAGGACCTAAGGATGAGGAGATGGCTTCTCCTGCTCAGAAGGTGGCCTGCACAATGTACTCTGCCCCTGGACCTTCAGTCAGACCTCAGGAGCTGTTCTTTGGAGCTGGGAATTCAGCATCCCTTCTCAGCCAGTAGCTGTGACTTGTAAATGAACTCTGTGTTCAATCCTGAAGGTGGGGTCAATGCTGATGCTAAATTTAAATATTCTACCACTTCAACTCTTAAGAAAACATATTTGAGAGATGGTGGAATAAAGGTTAATGCAGCCAAACCTGAAAACCCGAGTTCAATGCTCATGATCCATACTGTAGGAGAGAACCAACACTCATAAGCTGTCCTTTGACTGTCCACATGCCCATGAGTATACATATGTACATACATACATATGTACATACATATACATACATACACATACACACATACATACATACATACACATATGTACATACATACACACATACATATATACATATACACACACATACATACATATATACATTAAATGTAAAAAACATTAAAATATTTGAAACAAGAGCTTTTGGGGGATAGGTCTTTTCATGCTTTCATTATTTATTATATATTAGCATATGCCTTTCAAAAAAGGATGTAAGACAGACTTGTAAAATGTTAAAGATTCAGAGCTGTTTGGATAAGGACTTGAAGGGAAAGGCTGCATGGTCAGGGACTGTTATATAGTTAATTTCTAGCACAGATCACATACTATGCAACTTGAAAATAATTTTTCTTTTCTCTTTATCTGTATTTCAGGAAAACATGTGTTAAATAGGCTATATTTAGAGAATAAGGCAGAAGTCGATGGTAAGATTTTAGAAAGATTGCAAGAAGAAGTTCAAGCCAAAAAAAAAGAGGAGGAGGAAATACGGTAAGCTGTGCTGAGAACCATGAAATGGACTGCACACTGCATACCTTCAAAGATTTTTATCTTGATTTGCATGTATGTGTGCGTCACTTATGTGTGGGTACCCACCGAGAGCAGCAGAGGGCACTGGGTCCCCTGGAGCTGAAGTTACAGGGGTGCTTGTGAACCAAACTCAGGTCCCTTGCAGGAGCCACAAGCACTCTTGACCACTGAGCCTTTTCTCCAGCCTGTATCCTCTAGGCTAGCCTAAAGGCTAGCAGGTGACTTTCCTGAAGGTGGCCCACTGTTTTTGCATGGACCACGAGGGATGAGCTCTGAGAGGCAAAGGCCCCAAGAGACTTCATCTCAGGATTGATTCTTGCAGCTGGTATTCCTTTCCTGCTATTATAAAATGAATGTTCCCTAGCAGAAGCCCCTCCTGGGGAGATTTTCTGCAGATTGATGAAGATGTACTGTTCTGTAGTGATGCTATGTAAGCAAATTGGTGATTTCTTAATTCCTAGTATTTATTCTATAGAATTCCTACATGTATACAAATGATTTTTGAAATCCTCTATGAGAAAAACTGTATTTAGGGCTGTGTAAACCTTCATTGTGTCACAGGCTATTTGTACTAGGATAGAAACAGGCACGAAACAGATTTATGATTAAGGAATATATTCCTCTTAGGCTGTAAAAAATCTGATAACTAAAGGCCATAAAAGGGAATGAACAACTTACTGAGGTACAAGAACAGAAGACAAAATATTGACTGGCTTATCTATACAAAACTTCAATACTTAATGAGACAGTGGTCAGCTGATTTCCCCCTTGACAAAACTGTGTTAATTTAGACATAAAAACTACAGTTTTAAATTGTCGCTAAACCCCTGCAGCTAGTGACAGATGACGAATGTTTACTTGGATAACTAGTCTTACTGGAAACACATGCAAACATCTCTGTTGTTACTCCTTATTCAAGTCACGATTGGAACTTGTTTGAACTTGTGAACTTTTGAAGAAAGATGCTTAGAATACCATGTGGTCATGTACAAAAAAAGTACAAGAACTAGAAATGATGGAAATAGAGGAAAGAGAGTGTAGAAGACTACACAGCAGAATCCAGCAGAGTGGAGAGAGCAGGTGGGCTGCTTCTCACCATGCGACAGGGTCTTTTCTTAGCAGCACGTTTCCACTTAATGACGAGGACAGGGCTTTTTCTTACTCTATAAAAAAAAAAAGTACAAGATTTTTCTTTCTCTAAGCAATAAAGGTTGGCGCTTATTTTTCATTTAGAATGAGTGAGTTCTTTCTATGCTGGTACTCGTTCATGAATGTTTTTGCTCTATCTACCATAGGTAGGCAGACAGACAGACAGGCAGAGGTATAGGTATACATACATATATGTAAGTATAAGTGTGTATGTGTGTCTAAGTATGTAAACTGATGAGGTAGTGGCTGGGCCCAACAAAAGTATATGTGTGTATGAATATGTGCATATGAACATGTGTGTGAATGTATGTGTGTTTCTGTGCATATTGCTATGTAAAAGAGCTTCAATCTGTGAGGGAGACTTTCTCTAGCTGACAAGGAGTTAAATAAACTGTTGGGAAACAACAAAAGATCCTCTTTACTTAGTCCCCTGCTATTTAACAATGGAGTATTAATCACCAGAGGCCTGTGGCTTCTGGCCCCAGAAAAATTTACAATCAAGACAGGTAAACGTTATTTAATAATAAGCAACCTTAAGTTTTGCCCCCACCCCCTTGGCTGCTTCCAGGGAGAACCAGTGCTTGGGTAGGACCCTGGCACTGTGCTTTTCATAGCAGCGTATGGGTTATGCTTATAAAATGTCTCTAATGTCAGGAAGATTGTCTATCACTGAGCAAAAGCCCACTGAGTTCCAAAAGAAACAGTAAGTTCCTGGATTTCTACACAGCTCATCTCAAGTATTCTTTACTAGCCAACTGGAACAAAAACAAACATAGATTCCACACAGACACACATGCATATGCACAAACACACATGTGCACACACGAACACATAACACATCTATCTGTGGTTTTTAATAACTAGAATCCACACACAGAGACAATAATACAACACAACATAAATAAAAATATGCCATGTGGTGTAACTAAAAGAAAACTCTGCCTCACCTCCATAGAAGGAAAGAACTGATTATTTGCATTTTACAAGTTCATCATAGGTTTGTTCTCTGCTCTGAGTGTAATGAGGTGTTTTTAAAACTGCCAACAGCCATCAGAGCTAAGGCTCAAGACTAACCTTTAACAAACTGTGACGTTCCTCACAAAACAGGGACAGGAAACAGAGACCTAACTAGTTGTTCTTCCTTGCTAAAATATGCTTAAAAAAAAAAAACACCAAAAAACAAAAACAGAAAGAAATAGAGAAAGGAAGAAAGAAAGAAAGAAAGAAAGAAAGAAAGAAAGAAAGAAAGAAAGAGATAGAGAGAGATAGAGAGAGAGAAATAAAGAAAGGAAAAGAAAGAAAATGAAAAGGAAAAAAGAGAAACAAAGGGAAAGGAAAGGACACAAGGAAGGAAAGAAGGGAGGGAGGAGGGGAGGGAGGACAGGAGGAAGGAAGGAAGGGAGGGAGGAGGGGAGGGAGGACAGGAGGAAGGA
>NW_022196909.1:7458001-7495537 GCF_008632895.1 Mastomys coucha
GCCTTGCTAGAGCTAACAAGGGTCAGGCACATTCCTTAGGACAATAATAGTTTACAATAGCTAGAGATGTTTCCCATACTAGAGAGTGATGAAGGGCTTCCCTCACTCAAGGACATTAGCTAGGAGTGTCAGGTCAGACCCTCCTAGTCATTGCCTCCAGCAGAATCAGTGAATTAGCCTAGGAATACCAAAAAGCCTCAACAGGGAGGGCTCCACTCCTCTTCACACCTGACGACCAAACCCCACTGACCTTGATGTGCGGTCACTTGTCTACATGACCTCAGTCTTGCGTCTCTTGCTGTTACCCCCACCTGGCTACATGACTCTTGTCATCTGCCCTGCTTGCTATATGGTATTTAAGCCTGAATTTCACCTTATACAAATACATTCAGATCTAATACACCCTTGTGTCGGTTCTGTCTGTCATTTCTTTGCCTACGTCTTGTCGACCTGACTAGGACCCCCGTTTCTCCCGCGGGTTGAGGGAGGCCCAGATCGGTCGGCCTGCGGCACTAAAAATTGTATATAGTTTAACCATTACAACAGAAACAATTATCACTCCCACAAACTTGACAGTCCAAATGTGCTTATGAGAACATGTCGATACGATGACCCTTAACAACTGCAGTGCTGATCATCTGTCTTTCAGCAGAAGTCTACTCCTGCATCACGGTTTTTCAGTTTGCCAGCCTGATGAAGGGTCTGTCCTTTTTCAGTCAGTTTGTTGATCCCCTTTGCAAGAGGGGATCGGCTTTCTGTGTCCTCTGCATTTCTCTCTGCATCTCTTCCTTCCTTGCATCAGATTGGATCTATATCAATTTCGATGGAACCGTAGCCTTTCATCACCCGTGGAAATAAAGAGAAAACCTCTTCCCCAGACTTCCATTCTGATGTTAAACATCTTTTCGGTATGCAGGCTGACCTAATTCAGAGGTTTGTTCATTTGTTTGTTTGTTCATTCGTTTGTTTGTATAGTCCAGTGTCTTTTGGCAGCTCCTGTTCCTACATCATTGGCATTCAAAACAATTAAGTTAATAAAGTGTTATTCAGTCTGCTTCTGGGAATTCTTCTTCCCCCTTTCTGTTTATTAAGCATCTCCTTTAAGGTACACTTAAATCTTTTTATAACTACTTGATCTGTTGGATTGTATGTTGTCAGAGGCCAGCTCCAACAGTGTGTTCAGCAAATCTGAAGGGGATGTGGGTCATTGATTAATGTTAAGCAGGCACACACACATTCACCCCCCCACACACATACACACACACACACACACACACACACACACACACACACACACACACACACACACGGTGAATGAAGCAAGGCTCCAACAACTTTATTTCTTTTCCCACAACTTATATATCCCAGCAAAATCTTTCAAGCAATGTAACAATTATAATATGGTTACATTCTATTTTTAAGTGAATAAATACAATAACTATACATTTTAAAAAGTATATTCTCAGTACACTTACATGATTAAACATTTTATGTAATACAGATTAAAAAACCAAATTATTCCCAAGAACCCACATACATGCCTGATTATGAAACTTATTTAGATTAGCAAAGTATAAGCAAGCAAGGTATTTTGTCCTCAGACAGTTCTCTCACTAACAGGCTGCAACTTTCCATTACAATGAAAGGATCTATCACTTTACTTATCTTAAGAGGTAGTCTTATTTAAAAAAAAAAAAAAAACTTTAAAGAATCACAAATATAAACTTTTAGATAAAAAAAAAAGTCATTTCTGCTTTAAATCCTCAGGATGCCCACCCACTCGCCATCAGCTTTTTATTAAATCATATTGGGAAGCCAAGGGCAAAGATGGGTTCAAGAAGTCAACCATCACCTTGACCACCGGCCCAGCTTTAACCAGAAAGGTGTGCCAGCTGCTACTAGTCAGGCTGTCGTTGTTCTTGTTTGCTGACCTCAAAAATCCCTTGCCCAATTATCAAGACCATGCCTTTCTGAAATTTAAATTGTTCCCCAAGACCTTGTATGTCAAAACCACTAACAAAACATCTTAACTTTACTAACAACCTACATCTCTCCAGAAGCAATGCTTGAAAAAGGTCAGTCACTCTTCTCATAAGCACCAGTGACACTGCCCAGTGAGGGGCTGGAAACCCCCATGGAGTTTTCATACCACTCCTAGATTACGAGGGATGAGTCAACCACGAGAGCAATGGTCAGAGCAAGACTCCATAGCAGCCCAAGTCCTCACGACACACAGTGCTGGGGCTCTGCCTCTCGGGTGGGAGCATACCCACCATGATGGAACCAACCAACGGGCTGTGTTTGACAAGTCGGAAACTGCTCTTTCGCTGCTCCACTTGCAAGGTCCCCAATGGCACAGTGACCTGTAACATGCTAGATGCCATAATATGCAAGAAAGCTTCCTTTTCATGGAAATGGGGGGGGGGCATTATCATTCTTAACTTGCAAGGGTATCCATCCCATTGTAACCGTCACTTCCAACAAATGTGCAATGCCGAGTAAGGCTTTTCAGAACTCAAAGCAAAGCCTGTTGAAATCCTGACTATGTATCAATGGTATGATACACAAATTTTAATTTCCTAAATTCTGCAAAGTAAAACACATCAATCTGTCAACTTTCATTTCTTTTGGTCCCCTTAGGGGTACTTTCAGCAAATGGAACTTGATTATACAAAAAACAAGTAGAACTTTTTCTTTTTTTTTACACTTTTCTTTGGCTTGTGGGCAAGAAATGGAAATTTTTCTCTTTTAAACCTTGCTCTTAATATGACATCTGTTATGGAATTTTGAAGCTTCTAGCACATTTCCTATTAATAATTGGTCAATTTCTTTCTTTCTTTGTGCCAATAGACCAGGCAATTCCATGTGAGATCAAATATGGGTGATATGTAATGGATAATTTCTGTTTCAAATTGTCTGTTGCAGTTGCATTAGTAATGATGTTAATTCTGAATAATCAGAAATAAGTTCAGCCAATTTTATATGTAACACAACCTTCTCTGGGAATTGAGTCAATAATTATACCGATATGTTCCAAAAAATCTGATAAAATTGTCAGAATTACATATACCTCTGATTTTTTTTAACTGAATCTATATGGGCTTTGAATTAATTTACTTATATTTCCTAACTTCTAACCTGCAATCCCTGACTTATTTGCATTGGTAGAGAATACAAGAGCTTCAGAACTAGGTCTCCCTTTTACTGTATGGGAGAGGATCCAGTTCTTTTTATGAACTGGGGTAGCTTGTTTGAGGGATACTTATTGTTAATTTCTCCCAAATAATTGTGACAAGCTCTTTGCCAATCTTGATTAATTACCCATAATATTTTCACAGTTTAAGGGTGATTTCTGCTGGGTCTTTTCCTGATCGTAGTTGACAATGTCTTATTCTTCCTTTTTCAGTTAGAGCAGAAACCTTTTCAGCGTAAGTTTTTAGTTTTTTACTCTGTCTATGTGCTAAGAAGATCCTCTCTAAAATATTGTCTTCTCTCTGCATAATGAGTGCAGTAGGGGAATGAGCCGAAGGCAAGACATCTAAAATGCAGTCACGCTTGGGATCCAGGCAGTCCTCATGTGCATCCCACACTTTTTGTTCTGCCTGTTTCAGCTGTTAATTATCTAGAACTGTTTAATTTTGAATCACCTTGTAAAGTTTAAACAATTTACTCAGTTCTTGAGCAACTAATCCAATAGTAGGCTGTAACCAGTTAATATCTCCCAATAGTTTTTGAAAGTCATTAAGAGTCTGTAATTCTTCTCTGTTGTGGTAAATATTTAATCGAGGGTTTCCACCTGCCTTTGATCAGTCAGTTCCCTAATAAAAGACACAAAACTTTTATATTTATAATAAGCCTTAGACACCACTAGAGCTGGGCAGATATCAACCCTGTAAGCTATTTTGTCTATTTCCCTGTTGAAGACCCCAAGATAAGACTTGCCATGTTCTTCCTGGGCTACTCTCACTCAGTCTGGCCAGCCCTCAGGACCAGTCCGCATGATCCGTTCTCTCATGATGTTTTCCTCTCTCTCCCTTCTCATGGTCTCTGCCGCTGACCTGAAGCCTGGGAACCCAAGCCCTCCTACCTCTCTTGTGCCCAGCTATAGGCTTGTAAGCATCTTTATTGAACAATCAGAGATAACTTGGGGGCAAGGTCGCATAGCATTATTGGGTGTCAGGGGCCATTTTTCTGCTTCTCTAGCAGAGTAAAAGTTTGCCTGCTAGGCAAGGTCAAAGCAGGTCAGGGTCTGCTGACCTGGTAGGATGTTCTGCATGTAGGCAGATTTCCTGGCCTGCTGACACATGGAACAATAAGAGGAGACACACTTGAGGCTCAAGGCAAGGGGATGAGCATTCTGTTAACCTTGGTGGAAGGGACAGGAGAGGACTGCATGGGGACAGATATCCTATGTATGTCAGCCATTGTCTCTGCTAGCTTGTGATTTTTGCTTCCCATAGCACTGTGGGTTATAAGAACTCTGTACCAGTTAAACTCAGGGCAACAGTATTCACTGAGAGTCCTCCCGAATCTATTTCTTGTCTCTGTGTCTTCTTCTTGCCTTTTCTCTAATCATCCTCACTCTTCCCTCAGGGACTGCTGGTGCCAGCAATTTGGCATACATAAGGATTTCCTTGTCCCTCATGTGACCAGACCTTGGGGGGCCAGTATTTAGCATACATACATAGCAACACACCAAACCTCAATAGAACTCTTGATTTTTACCTCATGTGGTTGACTTAATTTAAATCCTAGAGAGCTGATACTCTCATCTCTGTATTTGTTTCAGGAGCATTACCCTAAATAGGTAAAAATCTTTTTTGCTTTATTAAACATTCTCTTTAATATATATGACATCAGAATTGGCCAACAAGATATCATCCATATAATGGTAAATTATGGATTGAGGAAATTTGTTTACAATTTCTAGAAGCTGTTTAAAAAACTGCTGGCAGATAGTTAGACTATTTAACATTTCTTGAAGAAGAACTTTCCATTTATATCTTTTTGCAGGTTGAGCATTGTTATAAGTAGGAACTGTAAAATCAAAATTTTCTCTATCTTGCTCTTGCAAGGGAATAATAAGTAGTCTTTTAAATTGATTATTATTATAGGCCATCCTTTTGGTAATAGAGAAGGTAAGGGCATTCCAGTCTATAATGGACCCACTTTATTTGTAGCCCTTAAGTTAGTCAACATCTTCTAATTTCCTGATTTGTTGTTGTTGTTTGTTTGTTTGTTTGTTTGTTTGTTTGTTTCGAGACAGGGTTTCTCTGTGTCACCCTGGCTGTCCTGGAACTCACTCTGTAGACCAGGCTGGCCTCAAACTCAGAAATCCGCCTGCCTTTGCCTCTGCCTCCCAAGTGCTGAGATTCAAGGCATGCGCCACCACCGCCTGGCCCAGATTTCTTTTTAATGAAAAATACAGGAGAATTCCAAGGACATGTGGACCGTTCTGTATGTTGAGGTTCCAAGTGATCAATTTCCTATAATTTTTCTTCATCCAAAGGCCATTGCTCTTCCCACACAGGTTTGTCAGTTGGCCGTTTTAAAGATAGAAGAGATGTTGGTTTCCCGATAGCTCCAGAGTTTCTTGTTCTATCAAGTAGAGCTGCTCTGCCTCGTTTGTTGGGCTACTTGTGGTTAAGTCCAGAGTGGCGCTGCTTCTATAGCATGCATTAGCTCTCCAATACCTAGGTTAGCTTTCTCTAGTTGCTCTGTGGTTCACTGGCAGGAAATGCCTGGCTCATGTTGCTTGTTTATGGGGTACTAGCGAATGCCCTTAGGGAGTTTCCCATATTTAGAGAATTATCTCATAGAGAGATTCTTATTCGTAAGAATTTACCCTACATATCTCTTACTCATCTGCATTTATTAGTCCAGTGCCTTACCACACCTTCTAAAAATCCCAGAAGGCTGAGTTCTTCTAGAGAAGTCTCTAGGGATGCCTTATTTATAATCCCTTTTCAAATGATCTTGTATCCCACAGTTAAAAAAAGAGAGAGAGACATTTTGATATGTAGGATTATTGGTCATTGCTTGTCCAGTTACATAGGGGCAGTATCAGCAGTAGTTCTAATCCTTTTATCCATGGGTGCTGATCAAGTGTTAAAGGTCCAAAACCTTTTTCACAGTCTGAATTTGCAATTTCAAAAGCTAAACTTTCAATTAATACCTGTCTTGAATCTGGATCTGATATTTTCTTGTTTATAGATTATATTAATCTGTGTAAGAAGTCAATAAAAGTCTCCCTGGAGCTTTTCATAGTCTTTGTGAATGCCATAGGACTTTTATTTGTTCCTTCACCTTATTGCAGGCTCTAAAAGCTATTAAAGTACGTTGTATAGTAGTTGAGTCATCAAATTGCATCTGCTGTTGTAAATCAGCAAATTGGCTGATTTATCGTCTTTGATAATATTAGTACCTTTAGATCTATTATGATCATCCATAAATGCAGCTTCTTACCACCAAGTCTGCCATTATAATTGAGAACCATCTCCCAGTACAGCTGCTGCTAAATTTTTCCAGTCTTGGGGGATAATCCTGTTTTGGGTGGCCCAAGTATTTAACATCTGTCTCACATAGGATGAGTGCATTCTATAAGTTACTAAGTTACTATTAATTCTTCAAAATGTCTAAGATCTTGTATTTTAATAGGATTCCAGACTAGATTGTTTTGAGAATTTTCACCATGTTCGGGCATTTGTCCTAGGTAACTGGGAAAGCCGGTGGGGGTGGCCACCTTTCCTCGGCCTCACTAAGAGGTGGCTCTGTAGGTTCCCTGAGCTGTCGACCTTAATCCTGGATTTCACTAGGTGCCATAGGTTCACAAGTAGGAACTTCCTCTTCTCTTACTTTTTTTGTCTCTTGTCTCTCAAGTCTTTGTATTAGCATAACTAATTTTTCTTGATGGACAGCAATTTTTGTTGTTGTATAATTATTTTTCAACCTTTTTTTGAGAATTGTTCCTTGTACAGTTATTTTTTTCAACCTTTTTTCAAGAGGAAATGTATAAAGATTGCAAGTGAAAACAGGGAAAAGTTTATTCTGATAGTCACGGTTGCAAGAAGTACAGCGGTGGCTTTTTCAAGTAATAGTTTTCCCCCTCAACTCCTGCCCTCAGTCTCGTGGGATCTGAAGTGGAGTCTCTCGTTTTTTAATGCAGGAAGAGTCTGTCCACATAATTAAGGTTTTCTTTGGGGATGGCTTCCTGTGATTCACTATCTCAGAGGCTCCTACATCATTCCTGCTATTGGGCTCTAGGCTCCCATGGCTCAGAGTCTCTGGAGTCTCTCTAAGTTGTCAGATGCCTCCTGTCCTCTGAGGCTTTCTGTCAGATGTGTCATGTCCTCTGCTTTCTGCAACGTTGCTGGGCTCTCTCCTTCTCCAATCATGTTGGATTTTTCTTGCAGCCATGTTGGGAACTAAATGTAAATGTCACTTTTATTTCCTTAGATGAAGTAATGAGATCCAAGCTGTGAGAATACACAGCTTGGACTGAGCATAGAGCATTTCTTTCTTTGTTCTATCTATCCCTATCCCTAGGTCTAGGCTTGGAAGTTTCTGGCCTCTAAATAATCTAATATTCTGCAAGCTCAGACCTTGAAGGCCTCAGCTTCCAGCCTCCATCTACTGACCTATGCCTAGAATGTTTCAGCCTCTGAAACTTACTGCTGAATAAACTCACTCTTTCTATCTCTTTCTGAACTCTGGCTGGCTGGTTCAACTCAGCTATTCTGGCTCAAACTTCTCTCCAAGCTGACTGATTCAAATTGGCTTCTCTAGGCTTCTGGCTGAATTGCTTTGCTTGGAAAAACAACCTCTGAAATCCACAAACTGAACTGCACTGACTACAGGAACTAAACAGAACTGCATGAACTCAACTGAACTCACTGCACTTATCTGAAGTGGTCTCTCTTTCCTGTCAGTTCTTATGAGAGTTGGGTGTATTTTATCTATGATTCATTCTGTCAAATCTGTCTCTGAGTCATAACTTTGTCTGCCCCTCAATTAGACATCATTGTTTGGGATTAAAATGTGTACTAAAGTCATGTCTGTATTTTAGCCAGAGGTATTAAAAGTGTGTACTAATAAGGGTGTGTCTGTATTCCAGGCTGATAACATAGACCAGAGTAGCTACACTGTTGTATTAAAATTCCTCTACACAAGGGGAATGCCAGGGCCAAAAAGTGGGAGAGGGTGGGGTGGCAGGCATGGGGAGGGGGGAGGCAACAGGGGTTTTTTTTGTTTGTTTGTTTCTTTGTTTTTTGGAGGGGAAACTGGGAAAGGAGAAATTTACATGTAAATAAAGAAAATATCTAATAAAAAAAAAGAATAATAGGAATAGAAATGGAGAAGATTCCCAGCTACAAGGCCTAGAAAATGCTTCAAAAAAATTCCTTTACACAGAGGATTCACAGCTCAATAAAACTATTGATGACTTTCTCCCTCAGCTTCCTCCATAGCATCTGCTAGCATGATGGAAGCTAGCTAATAGCAAAGAAGTTAGTATCTCACTTCCAATGTGACTTCTCTATGACCTGTAGCCAAGTATATGCTTTCTTCAATAATAGGATCTTACCATCTAGTTATGGTGGAAAACCAAGAGCAATGACAAATGCCTGTGTTGTTGGGTGGAACCTTTGAGGCCTCCCTGACCAACAACTCAGTACGGAGGTATTCCAAACCTGGCACGGGGACCTTCACTTAACAATTCATGATTTCTGGGAAGAGTATGACCATGAAAGGTCCCTCAAAGAATAGATAACATCGTAAAGTAAAATTACAATAAAACTCACCATCAGTTGGTGATATGCTAATTTTAAACAGATAAGATAGATGCATATATAACTTTTTAGAACTGTGTTTCCCAAAAATACTTTCCTTCTCCTGACTTTTACTATCTAGACTTTTCTATTTCTGCAATTTCTGATCATTTGACTAAAAGTTTTCACATGTTCATAGGCTTCTTAATGCTTGAACTGACATATGCTTCCCTAGGTTTCCATATGATGATTCTTAAAACTCAAAAGTGGACATTTCATAGAAAAAGTTTTTTATATATACAGAAAATAAAGCTTGAAACAGCAAGGAGCAAATGCCTCACAGGGACATCTAAAGATTTTACAGGCTGATCAAAATGGAGAAAAGCATAGCAGGGTTAACAAAACCCAGGTAAAAGATCTGAAAACATGCTAGAGTCCCCAATGTTTCCAGCAGGCATCTGCACATAATCCAGTTAAATGCAAGATAATCTGCCATCATTGTTTCAAATGATTTATAGGTTCTTTCTCAGCCTGGCTCAGGCCCTGGAGTCTTCCTAGCAGCATATTTTATCTCAGTTTTAGAAAAAAGGAAATTCTCTTAAACAGCCTTGCCCAGAGTCACCTGATTCAGATGTGAAGGCTGAACGGGAAGGAGAGTGGTCCAGAAGACTCGGTCGTTGGCGTGGTCTGGGCCATGAAGGAGGAGAATCCCAGTAGCACCAAGAACACAGGATACAGTGAGAGAACCTTAGCCAGACATAAAGTAGCCATGTCTTCCAAAGAGAAGAGATGTCACTAGCTTCCAAAGAAGGAAAAACAGACGCAAACTCCTACCACATGGCTTTTGGGAGTGTCTCCAGGGGCTGCTTCTCGCACTTAGCATTTTGTCCTTGGTTTCCTGTTGATAAATACTCAAATGTTGTCTTTGTGAGATACACTCAACCTTTCAAACGTTTCTTTGTGCTGTGGTGTGCCTATTTCTAAATTCCTAGGCATATCTCTTTAATTTTTAATGCACAAAGCCTTTCTTCGCACATCTTACTGGTTTCCCATTTACCTATTTTCACTGTTGTTAGTAATGAGTGGGTGCTTCGACCTCAATGGAATACACGTTCCCCCTATTCCTGAAGCTCCCACTCTCAGAGGCTCTCTAAATCTCATCATTATGGAACAAGGTCTGTAGTTCAGTTGTACAGTGCCTGCCTAGTGTAAACCTGGGTGTGAAGTATTGTAATCATTTTTTAAACTCAGTCAGGGATTTCCACCCTGCCTTAGATCATTCAGTTCCCAGGTAAAAGACACAAAACTTTTATATTTTATAAAATAAATATATTTTATAATAAGCCTTAAAAGCACTAGGCAGATATCTACCCTCTGTGCCTACTTCTCATGTACTTCTTATGTCTACTTCTCACTCAGACACCCCAAGATATCACTGGTCATATGTCACCTTGGCCACTCTTACTCTGAGTAGCCAGCTCACATGGCCAGTTCTCATGATCGCTTACCCCATGGCGTCTTCTCCACTTGCCACCTTCTCTTCTCTTCTCCTTTGTGGTCTCCAGCCTCAGACCACAATCCCAGGAACCGAAACTCCATCCATCTCTCTTTTCCCCAGAGGTAGCCTGTCAGCATCCTTATTCAATCAATAGTTTTTAATTAAGGAGCAAGGTCACCTAGCATCACTTGCTTGTCTCTGTGGGCAGCCAGAACTTGGGGACCAGTATTTAACGTTACAATACATAGCAAAAGACCCAAACCCCCAAATCGAAGAAATTCATCATTTGGATGTTAAAGCTTTATAAATATATAATATATATATATATACATATATACATATGTATATATGGAGGACGATGTGTGCACACATGACTGCAGGTAGCCTTGGAGTCTAGATGAGAGCTTTTGGTGCTGTCTGGAGCTGGAGTTACAGACGAGAGCTTTTGGTGCTGTCTGGAGCTGGAGTTACAGACGGTTGTAAGCTGCACGTTGGTGCTTGGGATAACCCTTGGGACCTGTATAAAAGCAGCAAGTATTCTTAAGCCCTGAGCCACCTCTCCAGACCCCAAATTATTATGATTAAAAAGAAACATTATGTTTCTTATTCAATGGAGAAAAAAACTAGTGCAAATGTTATAAATTGAACTCTCATGCTACTACTATGCAGAAATTACTACTGTCTATAATTTGATTAATGTTAGCCCTCCAGTTCTCATATATACTGCTGCAAAGTTAAGATTATATTGTGTATATAGTTGTATATTCTAGGGGCTTTTTCTCACTTAATGTTATACTGCGGACATCACCCATGAAGTCTGAGGTAGACATTGCAGGTCCTCTACCTTCCCCTCAATACCCCTTGGGGACTCTTGCCCTCAGTGTAACAGGCCACCTGACTGACAGCCATGGTTTAACGTATAACATTGCACATACTCTCAGCAAAAATACCGGGATAAAGTTGTACATTCCCAACATAAAAAGCAGTGTGGGAATTTGATGGTGGAGTCTTCAGCGCGCGCTCGCCTGCCTGCAGCTGTGAGCATTCATTCCTAGAAGATCGGTGCTCGCCCGCCCGCCACTGGGAGCAGTCACTCCTAGACTTGCCTGATTTTGTTTTTCGAAACCGAACTGTATTTGTTTTCATTTCAGGAAAGTCAAAGAAGAGGAACTAAGAATGGAAGAAGAGAAGCAAAGGATGATGGACCTTGCGTCTAAGAAAGCGAAAGGCAAGCAGGAGCAGACTAACCGTGCGCACATCACTTAGCCCTGCCTCGCTACTGCTGCCCCTGAGAGGGTTATAGAGACCTCTCCCATGTTGCCCAGGGTGCAGGTGTATGCCTGGGCCCTGAAGGCACCTTCTCATCCCCAAACTGTTCTAACCTCCATTATATTAGATACCCACTGGGATAATGAATCCATAGGACAAGGCTTCCTAATCAGAAAAGGGGCTCTACTGCGCCGGCTTCATTCCGAGCGCAGGCAGCTCGAACAAGCGAGGTCTTGAAGTTCGAGCCCAGCACTTTCTGGCAACATCGACTCCAGTTGCTCCTAGCACCAGACCCACGTGTGCACCCTCTAAGAAGGCTACACCACTCTGTCATGCTTTACATATGGCTGTAGTTGTTGCTTCTCCTGGAAGGATCCTGCAAGACCTGGGGACACAGCCAAACTCTTGCAATACCCATGGTCTTCATACTTAAAACTTCCACCTCTTTTATGAAAGGACTTTCTCTTTAAGATTGAGGCTCCCAAACTGAGGTCTGTGGACGTCAAACCGTAGTGGTGTTAGCTGTCCCTTCACTTGCCATCAGTACAACTGCAGACATGTTTCCATTGCATCAAGAGTTTATATCTGTGTTCACTGCTGTTCCTGTTATAGTACTTATGCAGACTAACCTTGGGATTGGTTTTTGTTTTTGTTTTGTTTTAGCACATTTGCTATAGCCCCAAATAGTTCTGTGTTTTAACAACTGTTTTTCAATATAATTGGTTTCTGGTTCCCACCCTGGAAATAAGTGTTCAGATATGGCATCCCTGGTCAACAACGTCACCAAATCAGGAGACAGTAAGCCAGAAGCATTCGGCTGAGCAATTGCTAAATGCCTCATTCACGGAGACTGCCAGGGTAACAAGTGGCAGTCTGGGGAGATTTATGATTAATCAATAGGTAACTAACATAACACATGATCAATAGTCAAATTACAAATAGTTCGAGGCTCCTAAAATGTCTTTTGACTCATTCCCAAACTTTGTGGGGCACAGATGTCCCAAAGAGGTTTTAGAAAAAGAGGTTGTGAACTCTTTATAATTTTATAACATTACATTTATGATGTTACAAGTATTTTATAATATACCTAGTATAGATAAATATAACATAAATGAGTATACACAAATTGGATGCATATGATTTTTTTTTTTTTTTTTTTTTTTTTTTTTTTTTTTTTTGGTTTTTTGAGACAGGGTTTCTCTGTATAGCCCTGGCTGTCCTGGAACTCACTCTGTAGACCAGGCTGGCCTTGAACTCAGAAATCCACCTGCCTCTGCCTCCCAAGCGCTGGGATTAAAGGCGTGTGCCACCACCCTGCTGCATATGATCACCTCTTTTATTGGATATTTTCTTTATTTACATTTCAAATGTTATCCTCTTTTCTGGCTTACCACCCCCACCCCCTGGAAACCCCCTATCCCATCTTTCCTCACCCTGCTTCTATGAGGGTGTTCCCCCACCCACCCACCCACCTACTCCTACCTCCCCGCCCTCAAATTCCCTTACACTGGGGTATCAATCCTTCATAGGACCAAGGGCCTCTCCTCCCGTTGATGTTCGACAAGGCCATCCTCTGCTACATATGTGGCTGGAGCCGTGGGCCCCTCCATGTGTACTCCTTGGTTGGTGGTTTAGTTCCTGGGAGCTCTAGGGGATTTGTTTGGTTGATATTGTTGTTATTCCTAAGGGGTTGCAAACCCCTTCAGCTCCTTCAGTCTTTTCTCTAACTCCTCTATTGGGGACCCCATGCTCAGTCTGGTGGTTGGCTGCGAGCCTCCACCTCTATATTGGTCAGGCTCTGGTAGAGCCTCTCAGGGGACAGCTATATCAGGCTCCTGTCAGCAAGCACTTCTTGGCATCCAAATAGCGTCTGGGTTTGGTGGCTGTGTATGGGATGGATCCCCAGGTGGGGCAGTCTCTAGATGGCCTTTCCTGCTCCACACTTTGTCTCCGTATTTGCTCCTGCGAGTATTTCACTCCCCCTTCTAAGAAGCTTTTTTCTTTTTTCTTTTTTCTTCTTTCTTTTTTAAAGATTTACTTATTCACTATATGTAAGTACACTGTATCTGTGGTCAGACACACCAGAAGAGAGCATCAGATCTCATTACGGATGGTTGTGAGCCACCATGTGGTTGCTGGGATTTGAACTCAGGACCTTCAGGAGAACAATCAGTGCGCTTAACGGCTGAGTCATCTCTCCAGCCCCTAAGAAGTTTTAATAAGTGATATATTATTGAAAGAAACATTCAAGTTCCTTCATAGATTACATCACTTCCTCACGAGCTGTAGTAAGAGTCTATGAAACCTGCCTCATGTTTGTGTGTGTTTCCATAAAACCTTTAGCCTAACACAAACAGAACACAAACATACCCGCTGCCCTGTCTTAAACCTTAGTTTAGATAAAATCCAGGTGCCAGAGCATCACCATCAGAACATGACTCTTGGGAGAAAGGAGTGGGGAAACAAATGCAATGAGAACTCAGAAACAATTGTGTCCATTTCATAAATATATGAGAGAGACTGGGAAGTGGATTCTCTCACACCCGACCATCTCCCTCTGAAGAACTTCCATGTAAAGTTTGCAATTATACTTCCTAAATGTACAATTAACACATAAGTGAACATGCTATATTAATACTACAATGAGCTATAATAGACCTATTAATACCTCTATGCTAACTATGCATCTATATGGGGAGTCAATCTGGTACTGCCCAACAGAAGTATGTAAGCACGATTAATTGGGCCGTTTCTTGCCCCTTGCTGTTAGAGCGTTTGGGACTGCTATAAACATTTCTTCTCTTAAGGGAATCCCTCCTTTGGTTCCCCAAGAGTGTGCTGACAGGGTGGCTCTCCTTCTCTACCACTCCATATTAACAGATAGAATACAGTAGTTACTCATCTGTGTTCACTCCGAAGCCACATGCAGGAGGAACACCAGGCTTAGGCTTATTTTCTATTCTACACCTCGCACTATCCAACAATCCCTTGTTGGCTTTAACCAAGTAATAACTTGTTTCTTGTAATTCTTTGTAGACCCTGACGATCCTGACAATGAAGCTGATGAGGAGGTTGATGCTGAGGATTCTGAAATCCATGAAGAGTCTGAGGCACATGAAATACCTGAGTACACCAGAGAGTCATTGTTGCCTGGGGTGTCTGAAACATCTGAGGTCCCAGAAGCAGAACATGAACCTGAAGCAGGCAAGACTTGACACTGATGAGTTGGGGGGTGGGGGTGAGAGCTTGTGTGCGCATGTGTGGGCGTGGGCGTGGAAGCTGTCTAGGAATGCAAAGGGGAGACCCTAGAGAGTATGCAGTTCCGGGACGAGCATATGGTCCATAGGACATTTTAGCCAAAAAGCAAGACTCTGTGTCATGTGATTCCATTTTACATGCAAACGCAAGAGCATCTAAACTCACAGTCAGCAGGACTCCTGCTGTAAGCAGTTCTTATTTTGCACTCATACATGCTCAGCTTTTTATTTCACTTCTTTATAAGTGTCTTAGCTGGGTGTGGTGGCACAAGCCTTTAGTCCCGGAACTGGAGAGGCAGAGGCAGGCGATTTCTGTAGGTTCCAGACTGGCCTGGTCTCCAGACTAAGTTTCAGGACAACCCGGACTACATAGAACAACCTTTCGTCAAAGAAAGGGAGGAGGGAAAGGAAGGAAGGAAGAAAGAGAGAGAGAGAGGGAGAGAGAGAGAGAGAGAGAGAGAGAGAGACAGAGAGACAGAGAGACAGAGAGACAGAGAGACAAAGAGAGAGACAGAGAGAGGGAGAGGAAGGAAAGGAAAGAAAAAATAAGTTTTAACTAGCACAGAGTAAGTGTACATAACTAGGGGTATACTGTGATAATTTAGTATATTGTGTAATATATAATAATCAAGTCTTTAATCTTTTAAATAAGTTGTCACCTTTAACATGAGCGGTCAGCTAGCATGAAAGCCACATGAAACAAGAAGAGAATGCTGAACTTCCCTGGAGATGTGTTATGTGCCTTTGAATACTCACACTTGCTTTCTCATTTATTATGTGTCTGTGTACACACACACAAACATATACACGCGCATGTACATGGTCGGGCTCGTAGACTCTGCTCTGTGAAGAAAAGTCCTGGGAAGGACAAATCCTCTGCTGGCTAAAGATCGCTCCAGATAACCTAGCTCTAGCCATGCAGTTTTTTCTGCAGTTCTCATCCATAGTCAGTCTTGCAGAAGGTTCCGCTCTTTCCAGGACGTCTGATGCCCACTCTACTCCTTCTGTAGACACCTACCCAGGGGAACGCGTTCTGTTGCTCAGCTCTGCTTTAGACATCTTTGCATCTTATTCACACACACTCACACAAACACACACACACACACACACACACACACACACACTCACACACACACTCACACACATTCACACATATACACTTACACACACACTCACACACACATACACACATTCACACACACATACACACAGAGACACACACACTCACACATACTCACACACATATTCACACATACACACATACACATGCACACTCACACACACTCACATACACTCACACATACACACTCACACAATACACACACTCACTCACACATTTCAGTTAAGAATTAACAGCACAATATATAGGTTAACTTTAGAATACGAATGGGTGGGAGCAGGTTTTTAAGAATTTTTATCTTAGTTTTTGGATAATATTTTTTTCAATAATTTATTATTTTTTATTATTTATTTATTTATTTATTATTTTTTATTCACTTTACATCCTGATCACAGCCCCCCTCCCTCCTTTCCTCCAGGTCCCACCCTTACATCTTTTGGGTACATGCCCAGGAGTCGTATACCTGGGTCTTGAGGGAGAACTATTCCCAGTTTTTGAGAAACCGCCAAATTGATTTCCAGAGTGATTGTATAAGTTTGCAGTCCCACCAGCAATGGAGGAGTGTTCCCCTTGCTCCACATCCTCACCAGCATGTGCTATCACTTGAGTTTTTAATTTCAGCTATGCTAATGGGTGTGAGATGGTCACTTTTATATCCTCACCAGCATGTGCTGTCACTTGAGTTTTTAATCTCGGCTATGCTGATGGGTGTGAGATGGGCCACTTTTATTTCCATCTCCCTGATAACTGCTTCTTTGCCATTCGAGATTCCTCTACTGAGAATTCTCCGTTTTTTTTAAATCAGGTTATTTGGTTTGTTGGTATCTAAACCTTCTTGAGTTCTTCATATAGCTTGGATGTTAGCCCTCTGTCAGATGTAGAGTTGGTGAAGATCTTTTCCCAATCTGTAGGCTGCCATTTTGTCCTATTGACAGTGTCCTTTGCCTTTTGGTTTCAAGAGGTCCCACTTATCAGTTGTTGATCTTAGCACCTAAGCCGTTGGTGTTCAGTTCAGGAAGTTGTCTCCTGTACCAATGTGTTCATGGCTATTTTGGATGATATTTTTATCTACTATATATTAAGACATTGTTGCTACCACACTGCAAAGCCATAGCAGACTTGCAATGTTTTTGGGGACTAAATTGCCCTCTAATTTAAGAGATCTCTTTCTGTTCAACTCATAGCCCTATCCAAAATGGGGAGGGAGGGAAGAGAAAGAACCACGTCTTCTTCAGTCCCTCCCACCTTCCCTTCAAGTCTTTTTTTCTTTAAAGCAAGCCCCTTTCAGTACCATAGGGGCCACTACAGGCATCTGTTCCTGAACTGGTGGTGAGCTCTGACACCTTCTTCACATCTTAATTTTGTTTTCATCCTATGGCTTTTCTGGTGGGTCTTCAGGATGTTTGTAATCTTAGAACTATTTAAGCTCGTGCCGGGCGGTGATGGCGCATGCCTTTAATCCCAGCACTTGGGAGGCAGAGGCAGGTGGATCTCTGAGTTCGAGGCCAGCCTGGTCTACAGAGTAAGTTCCAGGACAGCCAGGGCTATACAGAGAAACCCTGTCTCGAAAAAACAAAAAAACAAAAACAAAAACAAACAAAAAACAAACAAACAAAAAGAACTATTTAAGTGCTACTTCCTAAAATTTAAGAACTTAATAAAGAAGTTTAATTGAAGGTGCTGGGGCTAGAAAGATGGATCAGCTGTTAAGAGCATTCACTGCTCTGGCAAGAAGACCTGGATTTGGTTCCCAATACCCACAAAGCAGCTCACAACTGTCGGAAATTCCCGGGAATTCAACATCCTCTTTTAGCCTCCACAGGCACTGCTTATGTATAATAATTCATATATAATTATGTAGGCAAAATACACAAGATACATGAATTTTTTAAAAAATTTTATTCATACTTATCTCATACAATACATCTGACTATAGTTTCCCTTCCTCCTCTCCTCCCACCAACCTTCTCTCTCTCTCTCTCTCTCTCTCTCTCTCTCTCTCTCTCTCTCTCTCTCTCTCTCTCTCTCTCTCTCTCTCTCTCTCTCTCTCTCTCTCTCCCAGATCCACTCTCCCAGCCCTGTCTCCTCCCCACAAAGAGCAGGCCTATCAGGGACATCAACTGAACACAACACAATAAGACCGGCACAAACCCTGCCATCCAAGCTGGGCTAGGCAACCCAGGAGGAGGAAAGGGTTCAAAGAGCAGGCCAAATACTCTGAGACACCCCTACTTCCACTCTCAGGAATTCCCCCAAACACCAAGCTAACAACTGTAACCTGGATGTAGAGGACCTACTTGCAGACCCACGCAGGCTCTGTGATTGTCACTTCTGTCCCTGTGAGCCCTCTTGAGCCTGCTTAGTTGACTCTGTGGTTCGTGTTCTCATACTGTCCTTGACCTCTCTGCCTCCCACAATCCTTCCTCAACCTCTTCTGTGACATTCCTTGAGTCCCAGCTAATATTTGGCTGTGAGTGTCTGCATCTGCTCCCATCAGCAGCCGGAGGAAGCCTCTTTGATGACAACTGGACGAGTTACTGGCCTATGAGTATAGCAGAACATCAGTAGGAATCATTTCATTGATTTATTTTGTTGATTGATTGATTGATTAGTCGGTTGGTTGATTGATTGATTGATTTCCAGTCATGCTTGGTACTACCTAGGTCTAGGTCCCTAGACTATGCAGTCTCTGGTTTCTGGTCACCTAGGCAGTGTTGGGCATGGGCTCCCTGTCATGGTGTGGGCCTCAAATTAGACCAGTCATCAACTGACCACTCCCACAAGTTCTGTGCCACCATTGTCCTACCACATTTTGCAAGCAGGACAAATTGTAGGTTGAAGATTTTGTGGTATCCCAGTACCATCATTGAAAGCCTCGCTTGGTTACAGAAAACGGATGGTTCAGGCTCTTTATCCTCCATTGCTAGGAGTCCTCACTAGATTTACCCTCATGGAGTCATGGTAGTTTCCACTACAATAGGTTTCCATAAACCCTTAAGTGCCCCCCAACTCCAGTGTCTCTCCCTGTACTCTCCCCTCATCATCTCTTCACCCAATGTGATTCCTATTTTCATTCCCACCTTCCCCCAGCCCCACCCACCAAATCTATTCTATTTCTCCTTCCCAGGGCGATCCATATACACCCCCCTTAGAGCCCTCCTTGTTTCTTAGCCTCCTTGGGTCTGTGGATTGTAGCATAATTATCATTTATGTAACAGCCTATAAGTGAGTGCATACCATGTTTGTCTTTCTGGGTCTGGGTTACCTCACACAGGATGATTTTTTTTTCTAGTTCCATCTATATGCAAATATATGCATCTATATGTAAATTTCATGAGGCCACTCTTTAACTGCTTAGTAATACTCCATTGTGTGAATGGACCACCTTGTCTTTATCCATTCTTCGGTTGAGGGACATCTAGGTTGTTTCCAGTTTCTGGCTATTATAAGTAAAGCCACTATGTTTTAAAGAAATCTTTAAAAAGAAAAGGAAAAGTTTAAACTGAAATGATTGTTGGTCGATCTCCAGCCCAAAGAACTGTGTATCATCATGACAGAATGTCCTGGGTGTTGATGCTTGGCTGTCAGCTGGTCTGCTGCTTCCCACCTCTTCCTCCTCATCCTTTGTTGTTCTGTGTGGTGCCTTGGTGAAAGAAATGACACATTTCCCCCAAACCCCATACCACAGTAAGTGTGCTTTGCGCTGGCTTTCTAAAGCACAGGAGAAAATTCCACAAACTGAAAGGTTAAATAGACACCTTCAACTCCAGCCTCATTCTCTCCCTGTCCCAGAGGAGTCAGCAGAGGACTGTTCTTGAGGAGGCCCCCTGGCTTTTCCCTAGCTTTGGTGCCTCCTGCAATCCGTAGCTTGCAGCTGCCTCCCATCAATCTCCACCTTTGCCCTTACATTGCAATCCTTCTCAGTACACAGTACCTCTGTGTGTTATCCAAAGTTCTTACTTTTCGAGACAAGGTTTCTCTGTATAGCCCTGGCTGTCCTGGAACTCACTCTGTAGACCAGGCTGGCCTTGAACTCAGAAATCCGCCTGTCTCTGCCTCCCAAGTGCTGGATTAAAGGCATGTGCCACCACCACTGCCGGGCCAAAGTTCTTTTGTTTTGTTTTGTTTTGTTTTGTTTTGTTTTGTTTTTTGAGACAGGGTTTCTCTGAGTAGCCCTGGCTGTCCTGGAACTCACTTTGTAGACCAGGCTGGCCTCGAACTCAGAAATCCACCTGCCTCTGCCTCCCAAGTGCTGGGATTAAAGGCGTGTGCCACCACCGCCCAGCAGGGCCAAAGTTCTTACTTTTGGCTTCTGAACTTTCGGCTGAGTTCCTGCAGCCGAGGTGATTAGGGTAGGGCTAGTGACTCTGCTGGACCTGCTCCTTGGTTCCCATTCCTCTATCTTCATCTGGCTCAGAGGGCCTTCAGGGATCAGTTCAGATTCCCTTTTCAGGATCATGCAGTAGTTTTTTAGTTAGAGAACTAGTTCCTGGAGCACATGAATCTTCCTGCCGCACAGTTCTCGTTTTCTCTGTAGTCTCTGAGACTCACTGTCCTGGCATGGCTGCCCCTTGCTCTCCCTCTCCTTAGACCTCCTAACTGTGCTCTCCAGTGTGACGTTCCGCTGCACTCTGCTGAGTGTGTGCTAGCCCTGGGGGCTGAGGTCAGGGTGCAGTGCACACCAGGCTAGCTCTCTACCCTACGAGCTTCATCCACAGCCTTTCCTTGCACTGCTTTCTTACTTAAACTAGTTTTCTTGTATCTCTGCCTCCCTTTTAGACTGGCCTATCCTTTTGCCTCACACCTCCTATCTCCTCTTCCCGTGAGTACCTTATGCATATGTAGCATAAAATTTACAAAGGGCTTACACAAGAAATTACTTAGAGCAGTTAAGTCGTCGTCTACGACCATTCGGGAAGTTAGCACTTCCCTTCATTGTAACACCTCTTTGAGGGTTTTATGAAAACCCTGCCAAGTACCAACAAGAAGGGCAGTGTTTATAAGAACCACCCCTCACACACACAGTTCACTTAAATTTTCTTGTATCCTGCATTCTTAGCTATAGACTTCATATATATATGTATACATATATATGTGTGTGTACATATATTACATATTTTATATGTTCATTTGCAACATCTGGACTGGGTTTTAATATCTGTAAATACTTGTTTTATGTGGCCCCTTTTAGATCATGGCTGAACCTTGTTCACCCTCAATGACTCTGGTCTCAGATTAAGGCAGTTTAGAGTTATTTGTCTATTTGTGTCTCCTCTATGCTCTTCTTTTTGTCGTGATTTATAGTGCTTTAATTAATTGGACAATTAACAATCAGACAGGTCAGCCACAGAACACCCTTTCCTAGGGGCTGCTGTAATAAAGCTTGAATGTAATAGATCCTGTTGACAGGAACTCAAGCGTTAACTTGGGAGGTAGTATCATGATATGACAGGAACTCAAGGGTTACCTCAGGAGGTAGTATCATGATATGACTGTGAACTCAAGCGTTAACTCAGGAGGTGGTATCATGATATGACTGAGCACATATTCATGTGTGATGTATGTTCACATGTATGTATGGTCTTGGTCCCGGAAGAAGACTTAGGGACGATGGTGCGAGAAGATGCATAAGTATGCCTTGTCTGGAGTCACGTGGACTGGATCTGTGTGAAGCGTGTCTTGTATCACGTGAGAGATGTGCTTTACAAGTCGTCCCTTTGACAGTGGAATAGCTAGACTCTCTTTAGCTTCTTCGCAACACTTGTGCCAGGCTTTCCTCTGCCCTTTGTGCTCTTGGTGCATTCTCAGGGATGTTTTAATGATAAAAGGATTGTCATGCATTGCAGATCTGATGCCACCATAATGCAATTTTTAAAATCTTTAACAGTTTATAAATTATTTTGATGACTTAAAAAATATTTAACAGTTACCAACCAGGATAGTATGCCCCATGTGTCTACTGTTACTCTAATTAATGTGTTGGTAGGGTGGGTTCATATATGTGTGGTGCATGCACGTGGTATGTGTGTGGGGTGCACCTGTTGCTTGTGCATGCACATGTGGAAGGCAAAGGAGGACTTCAGGCGTCTTCCTTTGTCACTCTCTTCCTATTGCACTGAGTGAGCATCTGTGGCTAGACCAGAAGCTCACCATCTCGTCTAGATTGGCTGTCCCATGAGCTTTTTGACTCCCCTCCCATCTCAACCCCTTAATGCCAGGGTGATGAACACACACAGTCATGCCCAGGTTTGCACATGGGTACTGGGGACTCAAACCTGGGTCCACACGCTTGCTAAGCAAACATTCTTACCCACTGAGATTGTCTTTTTGTACATTTTAAAAATTTATTTTCTGCCTTGGGCTCTACTTGATGTCATCCTTTATTAAAAATCTGTTTTCAATTAGACATATCATCTATAAAGTAAGTTTTGAAAAAAAAAGTTTGTGCCATACTTTCATATGGAATGTCACTTTAGAATTCAAGCCTACTGAGGACACTTCAGTGGAAGCAGAAACTGGAAAGGAATCCAAAGATGTCCCAGGAGCTGAAGAGCTTCTAAAAGGTTAGACTGGGGCATAAGGTTCCTGGACACACACCTGCCTTCCCAACAGATCAAAAACCTTAATTTGTGTCACAGTCTCTGTTTATTTCTTCTTATGTAGTGTGTCAGTCAATATGAATTGTTTGTTTATGTCAATCCACTAAAAGTATACAACACTGTTTAAACTGTTTCATCTGATTTTACTCTACACTTTGCATCAATAGTTAATGGTTCCATTCAAAATTCATTCATCAGCCACATGAGTTTAGTTCTACTAGTAGGTAATTAATCATCTAATAGCATATATGATATAATTGGGATATGAATTTATAATTATATTATATGTTATATTAATGTTCAGAATACTAGGTTTTCTTCATTGAATGTTTAAACAAAAATGATCAAATAGAGGTCCTTTTGAGACTCTTCTCAAAGCCCTTTTTCTTTCTTCTAACTTCTGTTTGAAAGCTCTACTGCCAGAGTTTCCCGAAGATGGCTACCCCAATGTTCCTGAAATGGAGCCACTGAAGGAAATGTTGAGCAATTACATTATATCTTGGAAACAACTGGAGCAGATGATTTCTGACAGTTTGGTTCCAATAATGACAGTGGATATTGCCAACAAAACACCCCAGGAGCTCCTGCAGCGCGTGGTTGAGACGATGGAAAGTAAGGATGACATGATTGACCACAGTGATGAGTGATGAGTGGGCCCCGGCCCTGACCATTTTAGAACTTTCAGCCTGCTCTAATGGCTTCTTAAGTGAAAATTCAGTACATCTGGGGGTGATATATTAAAAGTCTCCCCGGGCGGTGGTGGTGCACGCCTTTAATCCCAGCACTTGGGAGGCAGAGGCAGGCAGATTTCTGAGTTTGAGGCCAGCCTGGTCTACAGAGTGAGTTTCAGGACAGCCGGAACTACACAGAGAAACCCTGTCTCAAAAAAACAAAACAACAACAACAAAACCTTTTGTAAAGAGTCTGGCCAAGCAGAGCAGCCATGGGCACACTAACACTGGTCAAGCTGACTGACTGTCACACAGAAACTTATAGAGGCCTTTTGTCACATAACAGAACGGAGAGATAATGACGATAATTAACTTTCCTACCCCAACTATTACACTAATAACTTTTTATTATTTTAAAAATACTTTTAAAATATTTTCCTTTAAAATCACAAACAGAGCCTTTTAAGTATAGTGCCTGGGAATTAAATGCTGAGGATTATGAAGAAGAGGCAGAAGACTATCAGGCAGAAGCAGAAATTGAGGAGGAGCAGGAGGAAGAGGAAGAGGAAGAAGAAGAGGTATGGCTGCGTTGAGTACTGCCCAATCTCACGAGAAATTGCTGGGAAACGTGCCCAGAGTGGTAATTATCACTTTGGGATGCCCCATCAGGTAACAAAGATAGAGCAGCTTAAACTCTTTTCTCTCTATAAATCTTGTTTTGTTTTTGTGTTTGTATTTTTCAAGCACTGAGATTGAGCCTAGGGCCTTATGCATGCTGGGCAAGTACTCAGCCGCTGAGCTGGTTCCCTATGCTGTCGCCACGAATGAAAATTCCCTCCTTTGGTTGGGTTTCCCATAACAATTTAAAATGCCAGGGCTACTTAATGTGGGGCAGTGGGGAAGAACACCCAGGAATTCCAGGGGAATCTTTTTACTTTCTTTTCTATAGAAAAAAAATGTGATTATTAATATTATAAATATTTTATGAATATAAGCAGGTTTGTGCAAGACAGCACTGGAGCACCTGGAAGGCTGTTCACATGATAATAATGAGCAGTGCTCAACAGGACCAACCCATATTCAGACACCAGCCTATATCACTGGCACCAGAATTGTGATAAACATTATCATTGGTAATATCCAGATTAGGTATACATAAACAATCAAGCAGGGACCTGCTCTTTCAATATGAGTTTTTACAAATAAAAATATAATTTACTAAGTTAAACAAGTTAAACAAACAGGCACTTGTGATTAACTTATTATTGCCTAATTTAGGTACAAAGATGTGGGAGTGGGTGAGCATGCAGCAGCAGATGATAGAGTGCTTTTCATCAGCAGCCTGTAGTGCTTCCTCACCAAGGAGCTGATATGAGGCACAGCCAACGTTTGCCCTTGCCCTAGTCAGTGTCCCTTCATCTAGAGTTTTCTGCAGTGTTTTTGGGGTATCATTCTGTGCTCCCTCTGGTCTGCAACGGTGTTGTCCCTCCTGTGTATCTGCAGACAATTCCTGAGTTATCTATAATATTGAAAACTTGTGTTTTATATCTGGCCATCTTTAATACTCCAGCATAAAAAAATCTCACCAATCACAAAGGATGGGGCTAAGGTGCTAGCAAGGGCCTGGCTCCAGGGATGGGGCATCATTAGATATAAAACAAGTGTGCTTTGCTCCAGCTCCCATAACAGCAAGAGCCGAAAGCACTCAACTGCCTCCAGACACCTCAACCATGTCTAAGAACAAGCTCAAAAGTATCGATGGTGTTACAACAGCAACTTTGGCAACCACTCAAGGATTGCCAAATCTGCTTTTAAGAAAAAATATGATTCACAATGAAAAGGAAGAGAAAAAAATCACAAACCCAAACTACTGTAGAGTTGACAAACACATCCGCACTGCCTGAGGAGGACGCTGAAAACGCTGTTGTCATTACAGCAGGCCCTGTAAATCCAAAACAGGGAGCAGGGATAGAGCCGATGTGACCAACGCTCGATGTGAGCAGACGGTTTGAAAAGTGGAAAATGTGAAGTGAAATAGGCGTTGGCTGGAATGATGGTCCTGTAGACCCTGCAGAAGAGGGAACTGGAAGTTGGGAGGTATCTAACATGAAGCAAAAGAGGACAGTCAAGAAAAACAATGAGAGGAAGAGGAGTGGCCCAGTGGGGAGCTTCAACAGCCTGGTCTACATATACTCGGAACCCCGGGGAAGTCTCAGACTTAGCTAGTAACACATTATCTTTAAAACTGAAGGCAAAGGGACTAAACCTCCAAACAAAGAGAGGAAGGGGGTGGGGGGAATGGCTCCAGCCGGCATCACTGGGAGGGGAGGCCCTTAGTCCTGTGGAGGCCAGATGACCAGGATAGGGGAATGCTAGGATGCTGAGGCAGGAGTGGGTAGGTGGGTGGGGGAACACCCTCAGAGGCAGGAGGAGGGGACAGGGGATAGGGAGTTTGTGGACGGGAAATTGGGAAGGAGGATAGCATTCGAAATATAAATAAATAAAAATAACCAATGAAAAATGAAAAAAAAATAAACTGAAGGCAAATTAAAGTTTTCCAGAAACTGAAAGAAGGAAAATCTCAGGCTGCAGAGATGGCTTAGTGGTTAAGAGCACTGACTGCTCTTTCAGAGGTCCTGAGTTCAATACCCATCAACCAGATGGTGGCTCACAGCCATCTGTAATCAATGCCCTCTTCTGGTGTGTCTGAAGACAGCTACAGTGTCGTCATATACATAAGGAAAATCTAGTAAATGTTGCCAAATGTTTATGGAAGAAATAAAACTGGCTTTACATGAACAGAAACTGAAGCGTAGGAAAAATTTCCAACTCATCCTATGAGATTTATGCCTTTCTGTTAAAACATACCAAAGGAAAGAGAATAATAGTTGGCCTCTCCAAACCCTGATCTAGAAACTCTTAAGGAAAGTTTAACCACATCTCAGAAAAGCTACCAAACAATAATACATCATCATATCCAGGCAGAATTCGTCCCGGAATGTCCTGCTTTAAAATTCAGACAGCACGCTGCGCAGCCCATCACACCGTCAGCTTGGAGATAAGAGGTTATCTCAGTTGATATCTAAGCAACATCTGGCAGAATCCATAGTCTATTACTGATTACAGAAAACAAAAGGTGTATGCTCACAAACTGCTTCGAAAGGCAGTTAGAGCAAGGGCCGCCTGGGCCCCAGCTGAGGAGTTCCTTACCAACAGCTGCTGACTGCTATGAGGAGAACAGTTTTCTTTAAGGGTGTGGTTCCTGGTAGATTGACTGGGCTCTAGCGGGTGGCCCAGAATTCATGTGTACATGGGCAATGCTAATTAGAATCAGTGGGTCATTTAAAAAAAAAAAAAAAGACATCAAGTTAGGAGAGGGATTGGTCCAGTGTGAGAGGAAGAATTCAGAGCCAAGATGATTGAAATACACTGTATGCATATATGACATTCTCAAAGACTAAATTTAAAATATTATATAAAAAAACCAAAGGGAACTTTCTCATCTTGCTAAAAGATATCTACTAAAAAAAAAATCTATAAGTGATAGTCAGCATACCTTAAAAAGTTCAATGCTTTTCCCCCCAAATCGGCACAAAGTAAAAATGTTCCCTCTCCACTCCTGATAGCTGGCTCCACCCCTCACCTAGGCACACAGTAGAGCTGACCCTGGAGGCAGGGGATTAGATGAGCTGTCCCCAGAGATTGAGCACAGGAGAGCTGGCCCTGCCCTAGTCAGCCACGAGGTGGCTTGGGCAAGAGCGAGATGCCTTCTCCCCCTCTCCCTGCTGCTGCCTATCCCTGGCTGTAGCACTAGGGAGAGCAACCCTCACCTGGGCAGCACGGTAGAGCTGGGCCTGGTGGGCTGGGTGCAGGCAGGTGAGCCAGCCCCGAGGACATGAGCAGCATTGGGTGAGCTTAGCTGGGACAATGCCAGAGAGCTAGCTCACCTTGGTGGTGCAGGTGCAGGAGAGCTAGCTGGCAGGCTGACCAACTCAGCCACTTCCCAAGCCTAGATCCAGGGCTTTGAGTTGACCCGCCCCAACATCTACCCCATCTCTGTGAAAAGGAAAAATTAAGCTCTGGACCTGTGCTGACTAGGAAGAAAAATCAGGGGCCTAAGAAACCATCACAAGCAGGCCCACATAGGCCTGGGAATGAGCAAGCAAGTTGTTAGATATCATAAGAGCTGGCTGGTCAAGAAGACATAAAACTATAAACATAGAGGAAAACATGTCTAGGCAAACAAGGACATGTCCGGGCATGCAAGGACATGCCTGGGCAGACCCTGAGTAATGGACCATATGGCCTCTTAGATATGGTTTTGAAAGACCCCTGGGGGGGGAACCCCACTCAAATCTCGGGAGGACGTGCACCCAAGGAATCACGAGAGACCGTCTTGATGTAATTACAAGAGGTAGTTTTTAATTTCGGGGCACTCTGGTTCGGCACCACACCTATCTCACGCAGGAGATAGTGGAGCCGACCACGAGGCTTGAGAGTTAGGGATTTATATAGGAAAACAGGTCTAGGGGAACAAAGGGATCAGTGTGGCCGTACATGATTGGCTAGTTCAAATATTAACTATTATGTGCAGAACAGAGTGGAAAATTCCTAAGGTTGGTGTTAATCTGAGTCAACAGAGCATCTGACCTTAAACCTTATCTGCCCAGACATGTAGTTTATGTCTTCTTGACCTGCTAGTTCTCAGGATGTCTAACAGACTGCTTGTTCATTCCCAGGCCTATGTGGGCCAGCTTGTGATGGATTCTTAGGCCCATAACTTTTCTTCCTAGTCAGCACAGGTCTAAAGCTTTAATTTTTTCTTTCAGTTTGAGGTCAGCAGGAAGAAGTTGTTGAATCAGACCAGTACACCCACAGAAAAACCACACATTGCCTTTTTCAGAAAGTTCCCGCTTTAGATAGCATGTATTTTTAAATCAGCCAATCATATGTAACCACACCAATTCCTTTGTTCCCCTAGACACTTTTTCCTATATAAACCCCTAACTTTCAAGCCTCGTGGTTGATTTCCCATCTCCTGTGAGAGCTTGGGAGTCAGCCCAGAGCTCCGCCATTAAATATTGCCTCATGCAATTGCAGCAAGCTGGCTTCTCGTGTTTCTTTGGGTGCGCATCTTCCCTAGACTTGAGTGAGGGTCTCCCTTCGGGGGTCTTTCATGTGCACACTGCTGGAGCGTGTGAAGGGGCTGCAGATTCAAAGCTGCAGTGTCTCCATGACACATGGCAACAACAGGCTATCTGGGAGGAGTCCCAGTGAGGCCCCAGTATTGATGGTGGAGCAGAAGCCACAGGCCTCGAACCAGACCAAGACTCATTGCAAGTAAACATATGGACAACAGGGTATACTGCCAAGATTTCTTTAAATTCAATCTTATTTTACTTTCTTTTGGGGGGTTGCAAGGGTGGAGGGCAGATATGAAGGGACTGGGAGATGAGTGGGGTTGGGGTGCAAACTGTGAAATTCACAGAGAGCCAATAAAAAGTTAAAGAAGAAATTAAAAAGGATGTCCCCTCTTGCCTCTGCAGTTCCTCCTGGTCTGATTTGCTGGTTTTGATCTGTCACCCTGTTGGATATAAATCCACATAAATATGACCCTGTAACCCAGCAGTGATCCCACGGTCCATCAGCTCCCTGAATGCCGGCCACGCGCCAGGCAGCCCTGCTCTCCCGTTGATGCTGAGGACGAGTGAGCTGCTGCTCCAGCAATTTAAAATGTGGTCTAAAATTGTGTGAAGCAGCAGCTGCTCGCCTTCACGCCACGCTAGCCAGGGGCCAGACCACGCTCAACCTGCAGCTGTACAGAAAAGTGTCACGGCTCCTTCTTTTGTAGACACAAGCAATGCTGCAGGATAACTTGCAAAATATTCCGTTTCTAGTTTCAAAACTGCAGCATCTGTGCTTAGATGTACGTCTAGCTTATACGCATGCAGAGCTGTTTACCCAACAGTCTGAAGGGGCGCTCGTGGGAACAGGTTAGAGTCTGTACCCACTGGTGGGAGGAAAACAGAATGGAACGTTCACTATCAAACAATATTTCTAGGGTGAAGAAAAAATCAAAGAAAGGAAGAGACACCTGGGAGACACCAAACACTTCTGCCCAGTGGTTCTCAAAGAAAACTTTGTCCTACAACCGGGCAACACGGATGAGGCTGCTAAATACAGAGAAAAGATATACTACTTCTCAAGCGCAGAGGCCAAGGAGAAGTTTTTGGAGCATCCTGAGGACTATGTGTCCCAGAACGAACCATTAAAGGTGAAAACACTGTCCCCTGTGCTAGCGACTGCTCCCGTGCTCTCCCGTCAGCAAGCATTACGGTGAAGCCTCTGATCTCATTAGAACCCAACAACAAACAAACAAAAACACAGCAGTAATATCTAAGCTTAAAAATAAACAGCCTTTTCCATGCAATCTGACAGAAAAATAAGGATCAGTTTGGACTTCTATAGTTGTTGTAGTAAATATTTACTCTCAGCCGGGCATTTCTGCCCCACCTTTGATCATCCAGTTCCCAGATAAAAGACACAAAACTTATTTGTATTTGTAACAAGCCTTTAAAGCACTAGAGCTGGGCAGGTGTCTACCTTCTAAGCTGTTAGGATCTACTTCCCTATCGATAACCCCAACTTATAACTTGCCACGTTCCAGATGGGCTGCTCTTAACTCCAATTGGCCAGCCCTCATGGACGTGTTTTCGTGAATCACCTACCCCGTGGAGTCTTCTCCCTCTACCCTTCTTCTCTCCTTTCTCACGGTCCTGCCTCAGACCCCAGCCCTGGGAACTGAAACCCTGCCCACATCTCTTCTACATAGCTATAGGCTGTAGGCATCTTTATTGACCAAGGATCCCTTTGTGGGGAGGGGATAAGGTTACCTAGCATCCTTTGGTACACCTGAGGATCTGCTCATCCCCGAGGCCACCAGGGCCAGTGTTTAGCATCACAATCCATAGCAATAGAAGAAAACTCAACACACAGTAATGCCGATGTCAAGCCAACACTCACCCTGTGTCTTTTTTTTTTTAACCTGGTATTCAGCATCACAAATAGGGGCTAGTGAGATTGTTGTTTCTCTCCTACCACCATGTGCCATCCACTGAGGTCTACACACAGGAAACCAACCCTTTAAGCCACATCACCCTTTTTTATTTCTCACTCTTCCTATGAAACATAAAACACTCTGGGCTTGCAAGGAGCACAGTTGTCCTTGGCCAGTTGCCTGAATGCCATCCGGGTGCCAGGCAGCCCTGTCTATCAAGTAGAGAGATCCACGTTTCCTCATATTATTTTCCCTGTCCAGCATCTTTGCTCTCCATTGTTTTCCTCCAATGACAAATCCATTGACATAAGTCTATCAGAGTCCAGAGCTTGAGCTAAAGATGGAAAGCACGAGGTCAACCAAGGATGGTCAAATCCCTGAGGGCGATCAACGACCTCCGGGCAGACAATCCTTATGCTACACAGAACATAAGGAGCAAGCCAAGGCAGAATGGACGTTTATTTAGATTTCCCTGGTTTGTGCGACTGTCCTTCCTATCTGACAGCTCCCATGTGTTTGGCAGTTTGGATCACATAGGTTTCTAGACTACATATCATTTTTCCTCCTGAATATTAAGGATGGTCCTTTCTTATGTGTTAGCATCTAGTATTACTAGGCTAAGAATCATTCTTTTGTAGATACTCTCTCTCCATTTTTTTTTTTTTAAATAATCTGGAAACAATTTCTTCTCTTTGTTCTTGGTGGGTTTTTTTTGTTTTTGTTTTTGTTTTGTTTTGTTTTGTCTTGTTTTTGCCCAAACCCTGAGTCTTTCTAATTTGTTGTATTTGGTACACAGTGCACACTTACCTTGAAGGTCCCCAGAATCTTGGAGCTTCATAGTGTTTTCTATGTATTGTGTTGTTGTTGTTGTTGTTGTTATTCTTTGAGACAAGGTCTCCTGTCTCCCAAGATGGCCTTTGAATTTCTATGTAGCCAAAGGTGGCCACTGCATCCCAAATGTTGGAGTTAGCAGCGTGCACCATCACGGTGAGCTTTTGGTACACTAGTAATTGAGCCCAGGCAGAGTGTCGCGCACATTACGCAAGCACTCTGTCAACGGAGCTACCTTGCAGGCCTCCTCCATCACAGAAACAAACAGATTATGAAGCTATTCTTCTCCTTGTCCATCATTAGTGTCTCATTTTCTCTGAGGCCCGGACTCCCCGAGTGCAGCACTACCTTCTCCTCGGTGCTGTCCTTTCCTGGGTATTACAGTCATTTCCCCCACTCACTACTGTCACCACTGTCCCTGACCACCTCACAGACAGTGGATGATCACATGACACTGTGAAAACTGGCTTCCAGCTTCTTCAGCTTCAGTGTGGACATCACACTGTGGAATCACTGCGTGGACATCAGTGTGTCGATAGTGGCGACATCTTCAAAGTTCCACTCCGAACGGACTTCTCCTTCAGTAGAGAGGTCCTTTTTACTCCTACTGAGAGTCTTTCTTTCTGTTCCTTATTAACATTAACTTTTTTTATTTTTTTTAAGTAAAGCTACTTTTCATTAAATGCCTTTTGACTTACATGGCAGGATAATGAAGGCCATTCTCACCCTAAAAGCTATTTTTGATACAGTGAATTCTGTCCACTGGTATCCTGATGCTTAAACATAACTGAAATTGTGAAGTAAAAATCCCTGTCTGTGGGAGGCTAGAGAGACGGGTCAAGCAGTTCAAGCCACAGCCCGCTCTTGGAGAGGACCTGAATTCTTAGGTGACTCACAACCACCTATAATTGCAGCAGCCGGGTTTCTAAATCCTCCTCAGAACTCCTCAGATACCCACACTTACACACACTCTCACCCCTAAAAGTAGACTCTTGAAAAAGAAGAATTCCTGAGGCTCGAGAGACAGTTCATTCAGTTAGGAGTTCTTGTTGGTCTTTCAGAGAAGCTGGGCTCAGTTCTCAACCCCACCTGGCGACTCATCCTGCCTGCCAACTCCTAGTCTATGGTATCTGTTGCCCTCTTCTGACTTCCTTGGGCATCAGGCATTCACATGGTGCACATATATGCATGCAAGTAAAACACTCAAACATAAAATAAAATTTTAAAATTACTTTCTTTAAAAAGTCTTTTCCTCTTTTTTTTTTTTCTGCTTTTGTGGTGGGGAAGAGAGATTATTTTGCTTCTGATTGTTTTGCTCTGTTTGAGACAAGGTCTCCATATGCAGCTCTGGCCTCAGGATGCCTCAGTGCTGTAAACCATTAACCAGGTATGAACCAGGCTGACTACTCACGGCTTCTTCTCCTTTGCCCACCCCATGCCCCACTCCCACCCTCTGTGCCAGGCTCCTCCACTAAGGATTTGTCTGCTGGGTCCTCACGGCTCTGGCAAAACTGTTTGTGCCAGAAAGCTGGCAGAAAACTTTGGCATTTTTCACATTCAATTTGATGAATTTCTCCAAGAAAAAATGCTGCTCAAGGCTGAAAGGAAATTTGGACCTGAATTTGAGGATGATTCCGAGGAGGAGCAAGTGATGAAGCAAGAACTTGAAGAGCTTGCGGCTCAGGCAAATGTGAAGATCGAAGAAGACACTACCAAGAAGCAGGTAATAAAGAGCTAGAGTTAGCGTGCCCACTTGCCCAAGGACAATGACTTCCTGGAATGCTGGGGGCTGCGGTTCACGTAAGATAACAAGCCACGTGTCTTCAGTAAACAAGGATAGTTGCCCCAACTGCACAGGCTATGCCTGACCAGGATGCATAGGCTCGGTAATAGGTCGGGAGGTGTACAGGCAGGAAGTACGAGAGGATGTATGCTTGCCCCCATTGAACAAAGGCAGGAAGTACAGTAGCCTTGTGGAATGTGCTTCTATGAGTACCTGAATAACCTAATTCAGAAATCCTAGCTATGGACCTAGCCTGGGACCATCTTCCTGGCCAATATTAAGTGACGGTTACTTTTAATTATACAATTGTGTGAAGGGATTCTGGCCATCATGGCTCTGGTAGGCCTTGCCCTTCTCCCCAATCCCTCTGCCTTGCTAAAAAAATGATTAGATTACATTCCTAAAAGTAGCTCCCAGGGTCTACTCCCTCATTTGGCCACTTCCTCCTCCAGAGGCTGACTACCAAGGTCCAGCTCTCAAAGGATTGAAGTTCAGCAATCAAAAGCCCCCCTTGGTTCACCTAATTAATGTGCCAAATCAAAATATAACACTGCATCCTATCCCATGGATTTGGTCTTTCCCCTCACAATTTTCAGGTTTAATAGTAACCCTGGTGATGCCCTGAGGGCTGCTGTGTTTGCTGCTGAAACTGGTTTGCAGTCCCGACTGCAGCAGCCTGGGCAGGCTAGACTCAGTCACCGTCCAGGGATGCCCACTAGTGAGACGAGTCACAGTAGAAACAGAACGAGGAGACTCAGTGGGTGTGCACAGATAGGAGAGTCCCATGATCCCAAGTCCATCTCTAGGGTGCTGACACACGTGGTTTAAGCAGTCCTGGTCAGAGTGTGGTAACATTGTCTCAGCTTTGTTTCTGCAAGAAGGCCCAAAGAATCCTTACTGTTTGAGGGGACACCACTAGAGATGGCCACACTTCCCCGGGGGAGCAGGGTAAAGAGGCCCCCTGCTGGTGGAAGTCTGAACCCCAAGTCCAAGGTGACTGCAGATTTAGGACAATGACATTCAGGGACCTCTGTGGAGTCTAGAACAGAAAATTGTAAACAGCTGAAAATAAGATGCCTCCCTTATTTTTGTGTGATCTCATCCTTGGAGGGGAGTGGACGTGGGCTCGACCGTACATGTCTAGGTAGATCCTGTGTGAGTGAGGAACACAGCCCTGTGTAAGGTGACTGGTGGAAAGTGACAGCAGGGACGCCAAGCTCAGTCCTCCTCATTCCTGCGAGCTCAAGTGAGGAGCTGACCTGTTCTCTTGAAAGCAGCATCTATGTGCCTGTTATACAATCAAAATAATATCAGACTACGTAGCCCTGAGGCAGAAAAGTTGCCATGAAATTCCCCCTCTTCATCCGATGTGAACTATAAGTCTTTTCTGCTAGCTTATGAAATACTGAGTCTTACATGATTCTGACAAAAGCCAGGACAATGTTTCCCCACTGAATGGTAGTGCAGCACTTACTGGGGACATTTTGTCTGGCGAGTCTAACTTATACTGGCTGGTTTTGTGTGTCAACTTGACCCAGGCTGGAGTTATCACAGAGAAGGGAGCTTCAATTGGGGAAACGCCTCCATGAGATTCAGCTGTGGGGCATTTTCTCAATTAGTGGTCAAGTGGGTAGGGCCCCTTGTGGGTGGTGCCATCCCTGGGCTGGAAGTCTTGGGTTCTGTAAGAGAGCAGGCTGAGCAAGCCAGGGGAAGCAAGCCAGTAAGGAACATCCCTCCATGGCCTCTGCATCAGTTCCTGTTTCCTGACCTGCTTGAGTTCTAGTCCCAACTTCCTTTGGTGATGAACAGCAATGTGGAAGTGTAAGCTGAATAATGTGGAAGTGACACGTAGTATCTCAGTAGGTGGAGAGGCAGGTCCTCAGGCACAGTTTAAATGTTTGCCCCTGTATTGCATAGTCAGAGAGAAAATGGTAGTCAATAAATGTAATGTATACTGACCCAGGTTTTCATACTTTCTGTGGATAGTCAGTTGATACTGATTCTTGTTGTTATTATTGTTGTTGTTTTTCTATTTCTTGAATTGTCTGATAGCTCTGGAGGAACATTAAGCAGTTTTACTCTACAGAATAAAATGACAAGCCTGCTTCCTGGCAAGCAAAAGAATTCATTTTCAGAATTTTTAATGGTAAAAGTATTCAATAAAAATAGTTCCATTTACAGAACCTGGAAAATGGCCCAGTGGCTAGGAGAACTTTTTGCCCCTAACAGTGTAGATGGTCCAAGTGACTACACATGGGGACACACAACCATCTATAACTCCAGTCCCAAGGAATCCAGGGCCCTTTTCTAGTCTCTGTGGACACCAGGCATGAGTTCCTCACTACCTACAACAATGTTTTGGATTCCCAAATGAAAGACTCATTCACACACACACACAAACACACAACCTATATTTAATATACACAGCCTATATTTAACATACCTTAGGCAGCTCAATGGCTGGGCCACTCCCAAACATCCACGCAGCTAGCATACTCTCCCTCTGATCTTCCTGCGTTATTCCTTACTGGAAACCTCCCTCCCACCCTGGCCACCCCGGACCCAGCTGGGGCCTCTCTTTTCCTGCTCTTATCTGGTTGTACTCTTCCCCTTGCCCCTGAATCCTAAAGTCCTGCCTCTGTCTCTTTGCCCAACCATGGGCCTCTGGCAACTTTATATACTATTGGAGACCAACTGGGGGCAGGAACCCCTCAGCACCTCCCATGCAGGATTCTTGTGCAATTTTGGGAATCCAATGAACATAATACAAGTGTTAAACCAAATCTACAACAGACCCATGGGGTGAATCAAGCAGTTTTGGGGGAAAAAATTGACATGTTGTGACCCTGGTGCCATATGTGAAAGTTGGCTATGTTCTCATAGTGACTTCTCTTAGCTACATTAGGTGCTACTTGGTATCTAATCATATTATATACTGCTGCTCAGAATCCACGCTTTAAAATGGTGGCAAGTGGCAGTATCAAAAGTCACCTCAGAGGAAAACAAAAGCTTCGTTCCGACCAGTTGTCAAATAGCACTGCTTGTCAGTGTGGAGCTTAACAGCCTCTCACTTTCTAATGTCTGCCTTTAGCTTCCAAAGGTTCGGTTCACAGAGGAAGAAGAAGCGATCAAGCTGAGTCTCACTGACAATGAGCCCCTGCCTTCGGAAATTCTAGACCCCATTCTTTCTGAGTGGTGGCTTAAAGAACCAATACGGTGCGTTCATATGCAAGGGCTCATGTTTCTAACTGATTCTGTTTCCTTTGTTCTTAATGGTAAAACCCAGTCTGATTTTTAAGTAAGAATTTGCTCTGACTCGTCCATATAAACGACACATTAAACCATCTGTGCTTCTGAAAAGTACTGGTGCCAGAGACCTATCCCAAAACTATGAGACCAGGACCCAGGCACCAGCCCTTTTATGGTCCCTGGTGATTCTGGTGGACAGCCATAGGCCGGCATACCCACATGCTGTGTTGGACTCTTTCCTCCTACATCCTTGTAATGATTGCAGTCATGACCACTAGGTACCTGTCTGCTCTTAGTCCATCAGCAAATCCCTACAGCAGTCCCGTCCCACACAAGACAAATCTTCAGGCCACTGCAGTTTAAACCGCTCCTTATTTTCCTACCCGAAGAGTAACTGTAATTAATTCAGGTCAATTTACTTAGCATATATGAAAATTAATCACTTCTCTCAGCTGTATTAGATACTTTTAGTATTTAATCATATTAAAAATTTGGTACATAGAACTAGGAGCTCACATCCATCTGTAACCCCAGTGCCAGGTAGTCTGGCATCATAGTACATATAAAAACATACAGATAAAACACACACAGAGAGAAATAAAAACAAATAAATAAATCATTTTTAAAATTTATAATATCGATTAAAAACAATATAGATATCTGTATAGAGATATATAGACATACATTCAATTTGATGTAAAAAGTTTCATTGTAAAATCTAAATATTGAGTATTACACAGCCATCACATCTTACTAGGATAAAGATTTACAATGGCATGTAATATTATATAATGTTAAACTTTAAAAGATGCAGATATATATATCATAATATTGTAGAGAGATGGATACATGAAGAACTAACTGGAAAGAAACACACTGATATCTGCCAGCTGCGTTATAAATACTTTATTTAAATGTATCAGCCTTCCAGTTATTCCCATGGCCCTGGAGGTTTTGTCATCTGAGGCAGAATAGACACATGAGTAATTGTTATCAGCTACAAGGAGACCCTGGAGGAGTGTGTCAGAGCCTCACAGAGAGAGCATCCTGAGGACCCAATCAAGTGGGCTACACCTTCAAAGGCTACACCTCCCTAGGCCAGGCACTTCTCCTGAGCTGAGAACTTTGACTTTTAGTAAGCTGCCAATTATTAATTATCAGCCAAGTAACTGCAATTTTATATTACAAGCACAAGTATTATTTTAACCCAGTATTATATACTTTGAAGAAAACAAATCTCATGTATGCCCCTGCTCCTTGTTGTTACTCCAGATGGGACGGGCACGGAATCATATAAAAATTCCAGTGTAGGGGATCACAGAAGGTTTGGCAACAGTAAGGGATATTTATTTTTTATGGTTTTAGAGCTTTATTGTGGCAAACTGAGAGAGAGAGAGAGAGAGAGAGAGAGAGAGGGAGGGAGGGAGAGAGAGAGAG
>NW_022196909.1:7495595-7496532 GCF_008632895.1 Mastomys coucha
AGAGAGAGAGAGAGAGAGAGAGAGAGAGAGGAGGTAGAAAAGTAGAGGCCGACCATGGCCACGTGGAGGGAGGGAGCGAGAGCTTAAGAGCAGGAAATTTTTAAGACACAAAAAGGTCAAAGGTAGTTTGGGCCATGAACTGCAGTGGTTTTGCCACACACAACGCTTTCGGCTGTTATAGAAACATAATGGCTTCATGGGAAGCAGAGACTGGATAGTCTGTGGTCATGCTTGAGCACGGCAGGATGGGAGTTGCGTTGTTAGAGGATTTGATCTTAAAGGTTGCTGTTTGAGTTGATGAGTTGATTTTCATGAAAAGTCATTGGATGAATTTTGACGTAGGATTGGGACAGAATTTCCAATAATCCTTGAAATGGTCCGAAGTGTGCTGGCACCCTTTTGCATTGCACATTTACCCACAATGCCGTTCTCAGTACTATCACTGCATGTCTGAGGAACACCGAAGATGTGCATATCCTACAACATCAAATACTTAGCCAAGATTTAATTCTTTGTTTGCCTGGGCTTTTTTTTTTCTGCTGCTTTCTTGTTTGTTTGTTGAGATGGGATCTCATTGTGCAACACTAACTGACCTAGAACTCACTTCATAGATCAGGGTAGCCTCAAACTCAGAGATCCTCCTTGTTTTTACATGAAATTAAGCAAACACATAAATTTTTAACAGATGGTAAAAGTGTGTGTATCGCCAAGAAACTGTTTGAAAACAAGTTTGTTATCATTAGAGTTTGATTTGTATAGCTGTTTTACATACCTGTATATCCAGGCCACCTAAAAAATGTCTCCAAGTCTGACATAGTAGTGCACACTGTTAATCCCTGCACTCAGGAAGCCGAGGCAAGCAATCTTTGTGAATTTGAGGTCACCCTGGTCTACATAGTAGGTTCCGGGCCAGCCAGGGCTACATACATAGTGAGAC
>NW_022196909.1:7496542-7508419 GCF_008632895.1 Mastomys coucha
AACAACAAAAAAAAAACCAACAATAACAGCAAATAAAAACAATCAAAAAAACTTATCAGACTAAAAGGGGCTGGCAAGTGGGAAGGGTGTAAATTCTTTAAACTATTTATTACCCATCTAATAAAGTCAAAATCCATCAATACATGTTAAACTCTATGATAGATGCAGAGATGAGATGGGGGAGGGGCCTCCGCAAACGTTGCAGCAGGCGGGGAAAGTAAAGCTGAGAAGACACAAGAGCAAGACTAGGTTCTGCTAGAAGTTTGGATACCAGTGCTGGACCAAGACTTCAAGAGTCTGAGGTCATAGATTTTTGCCCTGTTTAAGCAAACTCAAAGGCCTGGGATAAGTAAACATAAATTCCAGAACATACAGGCAGATCCTGGATCATCAGAACGTAAAAGAACAGGTTGTGAACGACAACCATTCCCGATTGCAGGGAGGAGGGTGGGGTGAACATCTCTCTCCTCAGAAGGACGCCCGCCCACAGGTTTAACCGTCCTGGCTTCCCCAGTGCTTATCTGTGTGCACCAACATTCTTTGCCCCCTACATCAATATGTAGTATAAGTAGATCTATAACGTAATTTTTCTATTTGATTTTTAAGTTATCATACAAAATAATGAGCTGGTTATGACATTTTCATATATCTACATCTATAGATGTATAGGTATAGATATAATCTCTCACTGATTTCTTTCCTCTCACAAAATGGTTCCTCTTCTGTTTTCATGTAATAGATGTCATATAGAAATTGATAGCTAGATAGGCAGGTAGATGATAGATGGATAGATAGATAGATAGATAGATAGATAGAGAAAGAGATGGATGGATGGATGGATGGATGGATGGATGGGTGGGTGGGTGGGTGGGTGGGTGGATGGATGGATGGATGGATGGATGGATGGATAGATAGATAGAGAGAGAGAGAGAAAGAGATGGATGGATGGATGGATGGATGGATGGATGGATAGATAGATAGATAGATAGATAGATAGATAGATTAATAGACCTTAATAGAGAGAAACATTTGATGTTTGTCTTTTGGGTGTAGAATATCAATATTTTAAGCAACTTTATGGAATTTTCCACCCAGCTCCACGGGCTTCATACTGGACGGCTTCCCACGGTACCCTGAGGAGGCCCAGTTTCTGGGGGAGCGTGGATTCTTCCCAGATGCCGCTGTTATAATACAAGTCGATGATCAAGATATCTTTGATCGTGTCCTTCCTGCCCAAGTTAAGAAGTGGAAAGCAAAACAGCTCAAGAAATTAGAGAGGAAGAAGCTCATCAAAGACTTGAAGGCAAAAATCAAGGTACAAGGAAAGACGTCTGCTTACCGCAAGACGTCTGCTTACCGCCAGCTTGGGTTTCTAAGCAGTGTTCACAAAAATGGGGTTTCCGATTGTAATGCAGCAGTAAACATGTAGACACTTTTCATCAAAGTTTTCATCCTTTAATAGGAATTAAAAACTATTTGAAGCCTTTTTGTTTATGTTTTTGACACAGGGTCTCTCTGTATAGACCTGTCTGTCCACCTGTCTCTGCCTCCCGAGTGCAGGACTTCTTTGAAGCTTTTTTTTTCTGATCACCAATGTGTTAATGCTTCTCTTTCTTTTTTTAATTTATTTTTTATTAGATATTTTCCTTATTTACATTTCAAATGTTATCCCCTTTCCCACTTTCCCCTCCAAAAACCCCATACCCCCTACCCCTGCTCACCAACCCACCCTCTCCCACTTCCTGGCCCTGGCATTCCCCTACACTGGGGCATAGAACATTCACAGGACCAAGGGCCTCTCCCCCCATTGATGACCAACTAGGCCATCCTCTGCTATATATGCAACTGGAACCATGAGTACTCTTTGGTTGGTGGTTTAGTCTCTGGGAGCTCTGAGGGTACTAGTTAGTTCATATTGTTGTTCATCCTAAGGGGCTGCAAACCCCTTCAGCACCTTGGGTCCTTTCTCTAGCTCCTCCATTGGGGTCCCTGTGCTCAGTCCAATGTTTGGCTACGAGCATCCGCCTCTGTATTTGTCAGACACTGGTAGAGCCTCTCAGGAGACAGCTATATCAGGCTCCTGTCAGCCAGCACTTGCTGGCATCCACAATAGTATATGGGTTTGGTGATTGTATATGGGAAGGATCCCCAGGTGGGGAGTAAGTCTCTGGATGGCCTTTCCTTCAGTCTCTGCTCCACACTTTGTCTCTGTAACTCTTTCTAAATTAGTGGTATTCAGGCCCCCCAGGAGGCCTCTCTCAGGCACAGCAGCTGTGGATGGGCTCAGCGGAGGCAGAGGTGCTGTGAGAGAGCAGAGGATTGGCCCCTTCGAAAGCTCCTACTCAAAACTAACTATCCCTTCCTTCACGTTTATAGCAGGACTCTTGGAATGACACTGGTGCTCTCTCGTGGACTGGCCCCTGGACTCTCCCATTCATCCTCCCAACTATTCGCAGACCAGCCTTCTAAATGTCTGTCTTGAGTCAAGTCTCAGACTGTCAGGGTCAGAGCTCCCCGTGTTGTCCAAACCCATTTCCTAATGGTGTTTTTAGCTCCAGTGGGTGTACTAAGCCCTTCGCTGGGTAGCCACACGAGGTACTCCTGCCCTGGGTGCTATTGTACATTTCTCTCTGGATCCCCATTATCACACCCTTAGCGCAGGGGAATTATCAGCCTTGGTACTGTGTTTTGAGAAGAAAGTGAAAGGATATATACCGTAATGCCAAAGACAGTGCCAGCCTCTGTCAGGCACACTGTAATTAGTCAAGCTTTGGGGAGTCCTGAGCCAAGCAACACCAAAACCCTGAAGACATTTGAACAGATCCACTATGTCAGACCCCGTGCATATACCCTCTGAGTCGTATATGCTTTCAAAGGCATGTCTCCACAGTAAGAAAAAGATTTCCAAACATTTTCAACACTTGGGAGGGACATAGTCCAGAAAGGATGTGCTGGGTCAATCACCGTCACATGTTTTTCTGGTGAGGTCCTACCCTTCCACCATACCTCAGCCCCAGCTTAAAAAGGTGTTTTAACACATAGCAAGTGATTTTATCATGTTTGTCCACTGCAAACCTGTAAATATTTCCTCAACAGGAGGATATGGTTGCTAAAAGAAGAGCTGAACTTATTTTGGAGAGAGAGAAAAAAAGGAAAGAAGTAAGTAGAATATATACATTCATATATATATATATATATATATATGAGTTTACAGGGGATTAGTGAAATTTATTTCTTTTATTTTTTTGGTATGGTGTATGCTACTATCTTAAATAACCTTTTATTATATTTATAATCAGAAAAGAATAAACAACTTCTGTTTTTTGTTTTGTTTTGTTTTGAAAAAGGGTCTCTCTGTGTCACTCTGGCCATCTTGGAGCTTGCTTCATAGACCAGACTAAGCTTGAACTCACAGAGATCCTCTGCCTCTGCCCCTGCTTTCCCTGCCCCCATCCTTCTGTTTCTCTCTCCCTCTCTATGCATCTCTCTGTATCTTCCTCTGGGTCTCTCTGCCTCTCTGTCTCAGCCTCTCTGCCCATCTCTCTGTGTCTCTCTGACTCTGTTACTCAGCCTCTCTGCCCATCTCTCTGTGTCTCTCTGACTCTGTTTCTCAGCCTCTCTACCCATCTCTCTGTGTCTCTCTGACTCTGTTTCTCAGCCTCTCTGCCCATCTCTCTGTGTCTCTCTGACTCTGTTTCTCAGCCTCTCTGCCCATCTCTCTGTGTCTCTCTGACTCTGTTTCTCAGCCTCTCTGCCCATCTCTCTGTGTCTCTCTGACTCTGTTTCTCAGTCTCTCTGCCCATCTCTCTGTGTCTCTCTGACTCTGTTTCTCAGCCTCTCTGCCCATCTCTCTGTGTCTCTCTGCCTCTCTGCCTCTCTCTCTCTCCCCCTTCTGTGTGTGTGTCTCTGTCTCTTTTCCTCTCCCTCTGCCTTCCTCCCCCACCTACCTCTGCTTCTCTCTCTGCCTCTGGTTCTGCCTCAGCTGAGTTTTGGAATTAAAAGCATGCACCACTTCTGTGGGCATGAACAAAAAGAAACCTCTAAAGATGCTGAAGTATTCTCATACAAAATGCACAGTGCACTGAACTGTATTTCTTTGGAATTTTCCTCTTGCTCTCACGCTTCCAGCTATCTCCATGGGGACAGGCTGAAAGCATGGGAGTGGGGATAGATGGAGCCTATAAATTTTACCTGAAACTAAACTCTAGATAGTATCAGGATGTGAAATGAGGTGGAGGAAAGAACCTATGAATGCTCCGGGTGGTGTCTAGCCACCCTAGGGTTTTGCTTTACTTGGGGAACAATTGTCCCCTCATCAAACTAGTTGATCTGCAGTTATTGCCTAACCACTCAAGGATACAGAAGTCATAGGAGATAGAACTAGGCAGGTATTGTGTTTTAAGTGTGAAGTGTTGTTCCCTCCCAAATCTACCCCTGCCCGGGCTTGTATGTTTGAATATGTCAGCTGGTGTCTTGGTTTTGTGAAGTTGTAGAACTTCTACCCGCTTACTGTAGCAAATGGGTTGCTGATATTAGGCCTTGAGGTTCAAGTCCAGCCTCACTTCCTGCCCACTCTTCCTGTTCTACCAAGATGTGAGGAAGTTAGGAGTCCCAGACACAGTCCTGTCACCAGGCCTTCCCTCTGTAATGGACCTAACTCTCAAAGAACAAGAAGCCTCCACTTCATGTTTGCCTCTACAAGCTAGCCTGCCTGCATGCTTGCCTCCCTCCCTTCCTCCTCCTTCCTCCCTCCCTCTCTTCTTCCCTCCCTCCTTCCTCTCCTACCTTCTTCCTTTCCTCCCTCCCTTCTTCCTTCCTTCTACCCCCCTCCCCTCCCTTCTTCCTTCCCTCCCTTCTTCCCTCCCTCCCTTCCTTCCACCTTCCTTTTATCCATTAGCAAGCATTTCCCCCCTTACATTAAACAGGCATTAACTGGCTTTCATGCCTGATCTTACTTCAAGAATTTACACAACCCTTGGCCAGAGCTAACTTCATCAGCAAACATGTTCTGGCATGAACTCTGTCCAAACCATCATACTAATGTCTACACTCAAAATAGCACTGTAACATGGACTCAACAACAGTTAACTACCAAAAAGCCCACCGCTAGTGTTGCCTGCATAATCACTTTACAGTTCTCAGCAAAGAACTGCCAAAAGAGTCCAGACTTTTGGGTATAGCAGACCAAAACTGGTAAGTTCCCTCCAGCTCTTACTGGTTATATCCTGTTTTACTACTATCTCTCCAGAGGGATAAAAAATGGAGACCAGAGACTCCTAATTCAGACATAATACCCAGCCATTTCCTTAGTCTCTTTTAAGCTAGGAGTTCTCACTGGAAGTGAGAAAATCATTCATTTTGAATTTCTCTAGTTGCTAATAATTTCATTTCTCTTCTTTGTTATTCTTTAGGTAAACCAGAGCCTTGACTAAGTAGAAAAGTCTTGGTTTTTTTAAAAGTGGAAATTAGTTTTTAGAATAAACTTTATATGAACCCGGTTTGTTATTTTTGTACTTGTTAGCACTGGAATAATATGATTTCTTCTTTTTTTTTTTTTTGAATTCAGAGATGTAGTGCTCTACTTTGTAGAAAATAGAATGTTGTAAATTTTCCACTAAGACTTGTCCTTCATAAAATTGATTATGTATCCCACTAAAATAATTTATACACCAAACTATAAGAATAAACTCCTAGGATTAACTTTATTACTGTGTGTGTGAGAGAGGGAGCGACCTGCATGCCACAGTGTGTATGTTGGGGTCAGAGGACTATTTAGAACTTTGGAAGGTTGGTTCTCTCATTCTACCGTGTGGATCCTGGGATAGAACTCAGACGGTCCAGCTTAACTATAGATGCCTTCCCACTTAGCCCTTGAGACTTAAGGAATTGAAAGTTCATTCAGGATATTGAATTCTTTTCCTAGTGGGTTTATGGAAATATGGGCAAAGGGAACACCATTGGCCTCGCCTCTCACAGTGCCTGTGGACAGGTGTAGGTCATTTATCACTATTGCGGGAATGAATTTAATTTTTAATCTTCTGTTTGGTTTAAACATTGCTTTGGTATGACGACAACACCCTCGGTCAGAGAGGATTCTGGAGAGACGCCTTGCTTCTCCTGTGCCTCTAGAGGCTCCGGGGCAGCCAGCCAATCTTGCTTTGTCTTGCACATTCCTTAGACTGTTCTGTGTGAGCAAGGGCAGAACGCTCCGCACACTCGATAGCCTTCAGGTCCTGGGCCAGCTTTTCAGTGGGCTCCAGGGTGAGAAGCTTTTGCTGGTTCTTGACCAGCTTGCCAACAGTGGAGAGGACACCTCTGAGATCAGCTGGGTCCCAACACACCAGAAAGAAGTCTTCAGGCAGTGGTGAGCACCCACTGATCCTTCACGTTTTCAAATAAGGATGGAGAGACCACAGGAAAGGGCTGTGTGTGGATAACCGTTGCCCACAATGCACTTGTCTGCCTTGCAGAAATAGTTCTGTATTTGCTTAAGCTCTTCACGTCAGCTGATGAGCCCAGCTCCCCCAGCTGTGGGGGTACGGGCAGAGCCCATGGATTGGCAGCATACCTGGCTTTACCCTCCTAAAACCAACTCAGGAACACATGCAGACAAGGAAAACCTTAACAACCTGCAGGTTGGCTTCAGCAGCCCAGGGACCGTTTCCATAGATGCTATGGGAAATGTTGCCATCTTGTGGAAACTCTGCCTCAGAATGGGATTAAAGAGATTTCTCTAAACCAGATCCCAGATCTCTCTACAGTCTCTGCTTTCTTGCCCGCTTGGCTGTGCCCCTGGGCCTTCTCTGGCATGTGGGTCCCTTCTATTAAGTTGGGAGCCACAGAAAGAAAAGACCCTGGAAGAGCCAGGAGAGTAAATCAACAAAGTCGCCAGGTGCCCAGGGTGAGATGGAGGTACAGACGCTGTACTGAGGAACAAGGGTCAAAAGAGAGGGAAACAGGCTGGTGAGATGGCTCAGTGGTTAAGAGCACTGACTGCTCTTCCGAAGGTCCTGAGTTCAAATCCCAGCAACCACATGGTGGCTCACAACCATCCAAAGTGAGATCTGATATCCTCTTTTGGAGTGTCTGAAGACAGCTACAATGTCTTACATATAATAAATAAGTAAATCTTTAAAAAAAAATAAAGGACAAGTAAGGCTGAGGAGTAACTGAGTCTTGGAGTATCCCACTGGTGTGTACAGGCCCTCGGTTCAACCCTAGGACAGCAAGAAACTTGCCTCGTCTCAGGCCTTAAGGCCAATCTCTAATACCAACAGGGAGAAAGCACATACTGAGTAAATACAACAAGCAGTTAAATTGTTTTTTATTTTAATTGTTGTTGTGATAGAACACCATGACCAAGAGCAACCTGGAAGGAAAGGTTTACTTCATCTTAGAGCTTCCCTCCAGGGAAGGTAGAGCAGGAACTCACGGTAGGAACCTGGAGGCAGGACTCGATCCAGAGCCTGTGGAAGGCTGCTGCTTACCGCCTTGCTCCTCCTGGTCTGCTCAGTCTGGTTTTCTTTATATACCCAGAACTACCACAGTGGGCTGGGCCCCCCCACACAATCAAGACAATGCCCCACAGGCTTGCTGCATACTGCAGGCCCTAGAGGGACATATTCAGGGATGACTCTAGCTTGTGTCGTCAGAGCTGGCAAAAGTCTAGCTGGAACTGTGTGTGTGTGTGTGTGTGTGTATGTGTGTGTGTGTGTGTGTGTGTGTGTATGTATGTGTGTGTGTGTGTGTGTGTGTGTGTGTGTGTGTGTGTGTGTTTATAGGCATGTCGATGTGAGAGTTCTGTCTTCGGCTGATGACTTTCAATGTACTAACTTATCCAGTGCCCCGACCCCAGTTCCTATCCTATGAGATAGTTCCCATTTTAAAGGTCTTGTTCCAGTTGACAATGTCGCTGGTAGTGTTTTGTAATCTCTGAGCTGCATTAGATATTATTTCTAAAGACTATCAAAAAAACACACCATGACAACTCTGGATATAAATAGCATTTTGCATCCCATTTGTTTGCGGAAGTGTCACTGTTTTAGCGCCTTAAAGACATTAAATGTCTAGGTGTCAGCTCTCACATTTGTACAGCCCTGCCAGCTGATATCAGTTACTACATAACAGTGTTGCGTGACACGGGGTTTCGACAGAGAATAAAGAGGCTGTTTTCTCCCTCAGGCCGCTTTTAAAGAGGAAGACGAGTTTAGTGAGGAAGACGATGATGAGGAGGACATTGAGAACATCCTTGAGGAAGAGTTTCCAAAGGATGAGGAAGAGATGAGCGAGGAAGACGAGGAACAGGAAGGAGAAGCAACCGAGCGCCTGAGAAGCGAGCTGGGGGAGAAATTTGAAACAGAAACAAATAATATGCAGATGATACAGGTTATGACCCTCCCTTCACCACTACTTAAAGAATAGCAATTTGGGAATACAAAGAGAGTGATTAGGGCCAGTGTCTTGTGTGTGTGTGCATGTGTACGTGTGTGTGTGTGTGTGTGTGTGTGTATGTGTGCGCACGCGCGCACGCACGTTTCAGGGCAGCAGGCAACATTACTTAGCAAGGTATGAATTTCACAGATCAAGAGCAGCGTAGGTCCCTCTAAGGTCAGCATGGGTTTATCTTCCCACAGGCAGTCCCTCATAAAGCTTACATAGCTTTAAATGCTTAATCACCAAGCTGTGTCTACATACTGTAACTAAGAAACACTAAATACATCAAGCTTTCTAATTTCTCTTATCAGGATGAATTTGACAAGTTTCTGATACCAATAATTATGGTCAACGGAGCTAGGAAAATGCATATTGTACAATATGTAATGAATATGAAATTGAAGCCGCTGGTGGAAAACCGTGAGAGCATTTTTGAAAAGTGTTACCCAGTATCCTTACACCTCGCTCATAAAATGCTCGCCTTTACCTACAAACACATGAGCTCATTTGGCTACTGGGACCCTGTAAAGGTAAAGTCAAAAAAGTCATCAGGAAACCATCATCCCTCACTTTTTAAACATTGCTTAGAAGATGTGGTAATTTTGGAAAAAGTAAATATTTTATAGTGCTATCCATTAATATTTGGGAGGCTGAGATGGAGCCATCTCACCCCCACCATTGCTTCTGCTAGGAAGTATGTAATGTGGTGCCAGCACTCTGTCCTACCTGACTTCCTTTGTGTCCCTAACATTTACTCCTAGCCAGAGATGTCATTCCCATCAGGATGAACCACAGTGCTGACAATACCATTGACACACTCTCATACCCACTCTTCCACATCTAGGAGAGACGGCTCCATCAAAAGACCATCAAGCCTAACTAACCTCAGTTAAATTCATGGCTGTCATCAGTGATGTGACAGGATTTCATCTGTATAAAAATGCAGAATAAATTTGTCTATCCCATAAGACAATACAGCTGGACTTACTGTATTACCTGTCTCAAATACTATAGCAAAACTTCACACAGGGCAGGTTAGCTGGTGTAATTTATTTTCTTGTAGTACTACTAAAGGCCTCTTACCCAGGTACCAACCAGGATCAACCCTGTTTAGCTTCCAAGGCAAGGTGCATCCAGGGTGGTTTCCAAAGAGAAGAAGCATAGGTCAAGCTGTGCTTGAAGCCTCTCATCTTGTCTACTACCGTCTCTCTCACAGGGCCTTCATGTGAAGCTTCCTGTGTACGCCCACTCGTGCCTCCTGTTCTAAGAACCCCTGGCCCACAGTTCACCTTTTTGACCTTATTTTACCATAATTGTCCATAAAGGTCCTGTCTCCATATACAATCACATTGGCAGTAAGAGCTTCAACATAGAAATAGAAAGGAGTAGGGAAATATAAGCTACAACACCGCTTTAGAAGTGGATCTGTTTGTGAGGATAAATTAGTTCATGAATAAGTATAACAATCTCATACCCATTTTCAGAAGCATTCACTATAAACACAAGTCACTCTGAAGGAGGTTGGAAGGTAATTGTCATAAGCTAAAAACCAAATAGTAAGCTTTGCACTGCCCACTTATGCTATGCAACAACCTGCACTCTGTATCCAGTTATCTTGTTAACTTACAATTAGGAGTTCTGTACTATGTAAGGACGCTTACGTTTTTATACTTTACGTTTTTTCCAAATGTATTGAAGGGAACACTTTACAAATTAAGTCTGACGTGTGAATTCAATCGTACCACAGCTAAGCGAAGGAGAGACAATCAAACCTGTTGAAAATGCAGAGAACCCACTGAACCCTGTGATCCATCGGCAGTACATCTATTTCTTATCTAGTAAACAAACTAAAGAGAAATTTATGATGAATCCCATCAAATATATCCGGCAACCCAAACCCAAAGCCACTATGCCTGTGAGGATTATGATTGTGGGGCCTCCCAAGTCAGGGAAAACTACAGGTGAGTGTCTTTACTCCTCGAACCTCAGGGGAGTCCTGAAACCCAGCACCCAGCACCCAGCACAACCCAGCACCCAGCACCCACACTCCAGGAACCAGCCATGAAACCTGAGATTTGCTATGGTGAGGGTGCTAAATTACATCCCTACCAACACTGTACAAAAGGATTCCATTTTCTCTAGTCTTGGCCAGAATTTATTTATTTTGGTTTTTTGAGACAGGGTTTCTCTGTGTGGCCCTGATTGTCTTGGAAACTTGCTTTATAGACCAGGCTGACCTGGAGCTCACAGAGATCCGCCTCCGTCTGCCCCTGCTTCCACCTCCTGAGTACTGAGATTAAAGGTACGCACCTCTAACACCCAACAGAATTTATCTTTTTAAGATAACAGTCATGTGGCTGGATGGTGATAGGACCTCAATATGAAAGTTACTATTTGCAAGTATTTTGTGGAGGAGTCTTGTGTCTAGTCATCGATGATGTTTATTTTATTTTATTTTACTTTTTGTCTAGATGATTGATCTATCGGGGACAATGAGCTACTGAAAGGATCCACCATTGTTGCATTGTTGCATTCACTTTATGTCCAGTAGTGTTTATTCGTGGAAGCAGGCGCTCTGATGTTATATACAGTTGTGTCTTCTTGATGCTCCTGTTAGTTGCCCTATCACTGTGACAAGTACCTGACAGGGGCAATGTAAGGGAGAAAAGACTTATCTTGGCTCACAGTCTGTGATAGCAAGGGAGGTGTGGTGGCTCAGTCTAAGACAGTGAGTGTGTGCTGCTGCCACATCTTCACATCTCAGCAGTTCAGGAAACACAGAGCTCATGCTAAAAGCAGACTGGGTTATGACTCAAAAAACTTTCCTTCCAGTGTCCCATCTTAAGGGGCCACCCAAACATACAATAACTTTCTAAAGCAGTACCAGCAACTAGTGACCAAATGATCAACATGTGAGTCTGTTTGGTGACATTCCATATTTAAATCACATCATTCCTTTTACTTTAAAAAATAGCTATTTGAGAATTTAATGCATTGTCTGTTGGTTGCATTCAGATACACCCCACCCAATCCCCATTCCCCACCCACTCAACTTAGTGCTATTGTGGGGCATCCACAAGAGGAAGCTACTCAGACATGAGTTTAAGCCAATAAAAAACCTTTATTAGCCAGTCTTTCTTTTCATTTCAGCAGACAGAGATGTCTACGTGCTAAGTTTTATGGCCTGAATGGTACTTTCAATATGGAGTCAGTTGTGCTAAAGTCTGGGGGCCTGATACAGTCCTTTTATCAATATAACATTACCAATGTCTCTTTTAACAAACTTGGCTTGAGGTCTGTTTTGTCAGATCTGAGTATAGTTAATCTTGCTTGCTTTGCTTAGAATAGTCTTTTCTATCCTTTTGTTTTCAGTCTATGTATACCTTTGTTGGTAAAAGTGAGTTTCTTGCAGGCAGCACACTTAAGACTTGTTTTTTTTTTTTT
>NW_022196909.1:7514417-7520932 GCF_008632895.1 Mastomys coucha
GCCTAAGGCGCCTCCGGGCTGGGTGCTCCAGTCTCAGAACCTCACCCGAGAGACAACAGGGGATCCTCTTAAGACTTGTTTTAATCTAATCAGCCAACCTGCGATTTTTAATTAGAAAACTAAGTCGATTTATGTATACCACTTATCTATTGAAAGGCATGTGCTACTCCTGTCCTGATTTTGTTTCCATTCTAGTTATTTGGCATAATCTGTGTCCATTTCTGCTTTATTACTGCTAGAGTTGGGATGTTTTGCTGAATTGACAGTGTTTGATTTGTTCCTAATTCTCACTTGACAATTGTGTTCATCTCACCCAATGAATTCCTATCCAGCATCATGAATTTATGATAAGTTTATGAATTTATGATAAGTTTATACTAGTCTTAGAAAGGTCTTGATTTCTCTTTCTACTGTGAATGATAACTTGGCTGGGTATAATAATCTATTTCCCTTCATGGCTTGAATCTCTTTCCTGAAGCCTTCGTGGCCTGTGGAGTTTCTTCTGAGAAATATGTATGTGTGATGTGATACTTCTTTCACACATACATATTTTAATATTCCTTCTTTGTTCTGTACTTCTGGCATTTAATTATAAAGTTTAATTATAGTCTATATTCTGACTGTGTCTAGTTAGGATTCTAAATGCCTCCTGTAAATGGCTATCTGTATCTTCCCCAAGACATGGGAAATTTTCTGTCATTGTTTCACTGACAGGATTTTTGTTCCTCTGCATGTATTTCTCCTCTGTGTGAACTGATCACACTCCTCTTAAATGATCCTTCGATAGTATCCTATAGATCTTGAGTGTCTTGTTTATTTTTTTATTGCTCTCTGAATATAAGTCATCAAGTTTTATCTTCAAACCCTGGTGTTCTTCCACTTAATCTAAGCTGTTGGTGATTCTTTCAGTTGTTTCTTTTAAATTTGATTTATTGAGATATCCATTTTCAAGATTTCTGATTGGCTCTTTTCAAGTATCACTCCTTATGAATTTCATATCATTCACCCCAATTACACTCATCTTCCCATCCCTTGATATCTTCCCTCCCCCTTACAACCTCCCCATCCCTGAAAAGAAAAGAAAAACAGAACAAAACAAACTCTCTCCGTGGAAGCTGTGGTATGTGTTATCACACAGTATACCACTGTGATGGTTTGTGTATGTAGAACTCATATGTTTAAACAAGCCTATGAGGGCCAGGGAGTGGAATGTGATGGTCTGTATATGTCCTACCCAGGGAGTATCACTATTAGAAGATGTGGCCCACATAGCAGCTTACAGTTGTCCATAACTCCAATTCCAGGGAATCTGAAATACTTTTCTGGCCTCCACGGGTACTGCACACATGTGGTACACAGGATAGACATATGGGTAAAATAAAAATAAAAACAAAATGTAAAGTATGTCATTTAAAATATTTAAATGAGGGTTGACAGAGACAGGTCTAGGATTTGCTATCATCATTGCAGCCTAGAATCCACAGATGGACTGGGGAATGATGTATCCAATCAAGTAGCATTGTTGTCTTCGACACCATTCCAAATACTACATCCACAAAGGATTACTGCAATCCTTCTCCAAAACTTTCTACCTCACACAGAAGAAACACATTTCTTAAGCATTGGTTTGATTGTTTAAAAAGAAAAAAGAAAAGAAAAGAAAAGAAGAAACCCAGTTGGTTCGTTAACCAGATCCTAAAGTCACAAGCCTGAAGTCCTGCTGACAGCCTTGATAGTCCTTTGAAGAATATGAAGATAAGCTGCTCATTGGTGCCATAAGCCGGTGTAAGGTTCACCGATGAACCTGTGGAGTGAAATAGGCTTCATGCTTTGTGTCTTTGCAGTTGCCAAAAAGCTTGCAAGTGACTACGGCTTAAGACATTTGTCAGTGGGAGAAGCATTGCGTGGACTGTTAAGCAATCACCCAGATTTGGAGCTGTCACTGATGTTAAACTGGCACCTTCACAAGGGAAAGACGGTGCCTGATGAACTGGCTATTCAAGCTTTAGATATCGCTCTGATGGAAAGTGTGTGCAACACTATAGGGTAAGTGGGTGGGGCTGGGAGGAAGGGGCGGGGAATAACTGTCAAGATACCTACGGTCATTTTAAAAGGCTTGGCGTGCCTATGAAGGGGAGGAGCCCAGTCTGTGTCTCAGACCGAGCACTTAGGTGGAAACGTTATCTTCTCCTGTCAAGATTTGTGACTTGAATCCATAGCAGACTAGCCCACAGCCCTCATTACTTTCTGTAGCAACTCCTACACAGCCCTCAGACAAGGCCACCGAGTCTTGCACCCCAGTAGTCCTTACTGTTCCATCAGATGGTAGAGGAGGAGTCCTCCTTAGTTCTCAGATGACGTCATCCCAGGGACATGGTTTCTCTTAGGCTCAGGGCCCTGTGCAGGGAGCGGCACCCCTTCTACAATGCCACATTTGCGCAGGAACATTCAGCCTCAGCTCAGCTCATCCTCCTCTACTGTACCCTTTTGCTTGTCCATTACAGCCATTGGTCACACCCCAGTGAACCCTGGTGCTCTCTGGTCCCGAGTCCCAGGTCCTAGATTCCCCTGGCTCAGTTAAGACACTGTATGGTTAGAACCTTCTGGCTCTTCGATGGTTGGGTTTGAGTCAAGTCATTTAATGGTCTCTCTCACTTCAGGGGACAGTGAGCATGGGGTGACAACCTTTGGGAGAGGAAGGGGAGATGTCCTCACTGAGCCACTTCTCCCCTGTTGCTTAGCTTTCCCCTATGAGGGCAACTTTGGTTGGGTCTCGATTTTATTTCGTCTTAATTCCAGCATGAAGACTGCTTGTCCACTCTAGGTTTGCTTCCCCAGTCCTGAGAGCCACTCAAGTGACCCTTGCCAGTGTATAGAAGTAACCACTCTCTGTATAAGAGAAATGTGACTGTCTTACAGACTCTTGTACGGTGGGGTGGCTGTGTTGTTATCTCTGCTGAGAGACCTCTCCAAAGCCCGCGCTGTTCTGGAGCACACTGGCGAGTGCACCCTGGCTGTCACTCAAGACTTACAAACCTTTACTGGTGGCCATCAGCCACATGGCCAGCTTGCTGCCTTGTCTATGAGGCCATTCCAAGAATGTCTGGGGGCAAAAAACACTATTTTTTGTTTGTTTTCAGTTTGATAAACAACTTTGCTATCTACTGGGTTGTGATTTCCACACCTTGTACTTACTCCTATGTGTGGTGCACCTCTCAGAGTCCCCATTCTCCTACAACAAGACTGTCTCTTCCCAGAATCCCCGTGACTCAGCATCTAGTACATGGCATGCCCTCTTCTCATTGTTTCTCATGCCTGCTCCCTAACTTTTAAAACAACCTTTAAAACCTAAGGGGTAAGTAGAATTTTCTCCCAGCTTACTAAAAACCAAGGTGGAGAGCTTTTATACCAGGTTTCAAATCTAGGTCTGCCTACACTCATTCTGTTGTTCATGCTTCTATTACTAACTCCCAGGACACACAGCTTGCAAGGTATAAACGGGGGTGACTCTCCAGTGCTACCAAAACTTAGCCGTGCCATGTGGCACTGAGCATACAAATGCATATCTCTTCTATCCATTTCCAAAGCTGTGCCCATGTGTACACTGCCTACCTTGACGTCTAGGAACGACTAAGGGTTAAGATGGAAAGATAAAGAAGAAAAAGCACAGACAACAACAACAACAGTGTCATACGGGAAAGCAGAGGAGCACTCAAAGATAGAGATTTGTTCTGAAAGACGTTAAGAGAACCATGAGAGAAAAGGACTGTGCGATTTTTGCTTTTCTGTTTGTTAGTGTGGTTATCGATGGCTACCCTGTCACCCCACACCAGATGGATCTCTTAGAGGCGAGGTCAATCATTCCCATGGTCATCTTTGAGTTGGATGTGCCGTCCAAGGAGATTTTCAAAAGATTGCTTTTAGAGAAGAAAATTGAGCAAAGGTACCATTCACGAGGGAGCTGTGGGAACGGGGTGAACCTGGCCGCCTGTACAGGGGACAGTTTATACCTCCAACAGCTTTCACCCCTTCCTGTTTCCTCCTTAGTTTGCCTTATCCACTGCACAACAGCTCACAGATCATAGCTTATAAGAACGCAAAGTACCGTAAAAACATCAATGAGATCAGGCAATTTTATCAAAAGCAGCATCAGAACTGGCATGTGATTGATGGCTTTCACAGTAAATGGTGGGTATGGAATGAAGTCCTCAAAGACATCCAACAGATGAATAAGTACATACAGATATACATGGAAAAAATAAGGGAAGGTAAGAAAACGTGGGTGTGTGGGGGTGTGGGTGTGGGTGTGTACACTCATGTGCATGTGTATGTGTACATTTGTGTGCATGTGTGTGTACATGTGCATGTGCGTGCAGGTTCAAGCATGTGATATGAGTATAAAAGCCAGAGGACATCCTCACAGAGCAACCGCAGATGTTTTTGCTTTTCTTTCTTTCTTTTTTATTTTTTGACAGAGGCTTGCTATGTAGCCTTGGCTGGCCTGGAACTTGCTCTGTAGACCAGGTTAGCCTCAAACTCACAGAGCTCTGCCTGCCTCTGTGAGGATGCCTCCCCAAATGGTAGGAGACATATTTTTTTTAATAAAACAAAATGTGAATTTAAAATTTAGATATGCCTTGCCTCTGTATGCATAATTTATTAAATTTAAACTTTGCTTTGGCAGTCAGTATATTAAATATACAGTACTAACTAAATGTTGGTAGGTCCCCAAAATTCCTATCTGAGAACTGAACCTACATTTAAACAATGCAATAGTTTAGAAGGCCACCGGGCACTTCTGCCATGATCAGTTCATGCAGTCACCTCGTGTCTGAATGGAGCAGTGTCCTTTATTATGAGAAGGCTTAAGGGAGCTTAGCTCATTTGTCCCTTCTATGTCAGGGACACAGCCAAATAGATACTAAACTCAGTGACACTTGGATCTTGAACTTCCTCATCTCCACAACTATCTTGCAACAAATTTCCATTGTGAGTGCAACAAATTTCCGTTGTGAGTCCGTTAGCCGGTCAGAGCATTTTGTTGCACAGCCGCAATGCAGAGCGGGATATGTTGGTAGTCTATTTGTTGTAATCAGTGACAGCTGCAACTTGAGCTTATTTCTTTAGTTTTGAGTTTCACCTCTTTGTTTCCATGGACACACCATTCTGGCACTTTTCCTGGCCAGTGCCAGTGGACCTAAGCCAAGGCCTCGCATGTGCTGGGTGAGCATCTCCACACCCAGCCTTCAGTGCACACCTCTGTGGAACAGTGTGATGAGCCAGTACTTGTGCACAATGGGTAGCGGTCAAGAACGTTCATGCTTACATTTCTAAACTGGATTCTTAACTGACAACAATGCCCTCCAGATCCTCCAGTCTTGCTCCCCAGAATGATGGTATTTCATTCTCATTTAAGACTGAATAAAATGCATTGTGTATAGACTACATTTCCTTTATCCATGCATCTACTAATGGATCCTTTGGCTGATTCTGCATCTTAGGTATAGAATTTAAAATGTGAGTGCCTACATCTTTTGATATGCTTACTCCATTTCTTTTGTCTTTATACTCTGAATTGGAGGTAGCCAGATCCAATAATGGTTCTAAGTTTTGGTCATTTAAAAAACCTTCATTCCGTTGTCTGTGGTGGCTGTGTAGACAGTGTATGAGCTCCCCTCTGCACACATCCTTGCCTGCATTTATGATTCCTTTCTCTATTTCACTATTAGTATCCCAGGATGAGATAGTGCCTCCATATGGTTTTGATTTGCATCTCTCTGATAACTAGTGGGGCTGAGAAATTTTTGTATATTTGTTGGCCATGTCTTTTGAGAAAATATCTCTTTATGTCTGTATCCACTGCTTTTCTCACCACTGTGACCAAATATTTGACAAGAACAAACTTAAGTGATGAAGAATTTACTTGGCTTCCAATTTGAGGGGCTACAATCCCTTATGGCAGAGAAGTGGTGATGATTGTGGAAGCTGATCAAAGCTACAGTAGATGCTGGAAACCAAGCAGAAAGGGGATGGGAAGTAGAAATGAGCCTGTGTTTATAAACTACAAAGCCTACAGCTCCAGCAACCCACCTGCTCCAGCTGGATCTCACCTCCCAAAGGTTCTATAACCTAACCTTCCCCAAACATCATCAACAGGTAGGGACCAAGTGCTTACACACAGGAGCCTGTGGGGACATTTCAGACTCAAAGCATGATGCCATTGGTCAGTTGGTTGTTTTTCCATGCTGTTGAATTGTTCATGTATTCCTTATATATGCTGGTGTTAATGCCATTGTCAAAGGCTCTCCATGCACTGTGGGGTCTCTCTTCTGGTTAGTGTCTCTCTGCACTGTGGGGTCTCTCTTCTTGCTGGTTAGTGTCTCTCCCTGCACTGTGGGGTCTCTCTTCTTGCTGGTTAGTGTCTCCCTGCACTGTGGGGTCTCTCTTCTGGTTAGTGCCTCTCCCTGCACTGTGGGGTCTCTCTTCTTGCTGGTTAGTGTCTCTCCCTGCACTGT
>NW_022196909.1:7521382-7530188 GCF_008632895.1 Mastomys coucha
GTCTCTCTTCTTGCTGGTTAGTGCCTCTCCCTGCACTGTGGGGTCTCTCTTCTTGCTGGTTAGTGTCTTTTGTTGTGCAGAAGCATCTTTGTCTTGATCAGTGAACCACCTTATCAAATTTGCTTTCCTTGCCTGTACTTTTGGGGTCTGACTAAAAAAAATATTTATTAGACTTGTGAAATTTTTTGTTTCCCTGTCTTTCTCTCCTTCCCTTCTGCTCTCCCTCCCTCCCTCCCTTCATTATCCATATATACATCCATCCATCCATCCATCTATCCATCTCCTTTCCCTCTCTCCCCTGCCCTTTCTCTCCCTCTCTCTCCCTTTCTCCCTGCTTTCTCTCATTCTCCTTGACTCCCTTCCTCTCCTCCCCCTCCCCACTGCTTGTTGTGTCAGAGTCTAGCTCTATGCCCCAGGCCTTGCAACTCCCAGAGACACTATTGGCTCAGCCTGCCAAGTGTCAGGATCATAAGCATAAAACTTCCTGTAGTTTTAGATCCTCAACACATTTTGAGATTTTAGTATTTAGGTTTTGTTGTTGGTTTTTGTTTTTTTTTGGGGGGGGGGTTGGTAGGGCTTTTGTTGTTTGGTTGTTTTTGTTTTTGTTGTTGTTTTGTAGATTGAATACAGGGCTTTTCACATATTAAGCTAAAATAGATAGCGTTGAGCTATATGCTATGTTATTTGTTTCTTGTTGCTATGGCACCTACCTGAGAAAAACAGTATCAGGAGGAGATCTTCTGTGGGCATACTCTGAAAGGTCTGAATCCATCATCCTGTCTGTTGTGACTGTTCCATGGCTGTGGTGGCTGTTTTGTGGCTGTGGTGTTTGTTTCATGGCTATGGTGTTTGTTTTGTGGCTATGGTGGTTGTTTCGTGGCTATGGCAGTTGTTTTGTGGCTGTGGCGGTTGTTTTGTAGCTGTGCTGTTTGTTTCATGGCTGTGGCGATTGTTTTGTGGTTGTGGTAAGGTACCACATCACTGTGGGGAAGATGTAAAAGATGAAGCTTTGTCATTGTATTACATCCAGGAAGTGGAGAGGAAGAAGGAAAGATGGAATACAACCTTCAAAGTCATGCCTCAATGACCTACTTCTTCATTCAAGTTGCCACTACCCCCAAGATGATGTCAACACCTGAAGATCAAGACTTCGTTATACATGAGGGACATTTTGTACTCAAACCATAGCATCCCATCTTTGGCTCTCAGCTGTCTCATAATGCGAAATGCATTTAGTCTATCTCCCAGAGCCTCCACTGTCCAAAAGTCCAAATTCTGAGCCTTCTCTGAACCGAAAGGCAAACCTTTCTCATACAACCAAAAGGAAACTTACATGTGCTGTGATATAACAACACTGGGTAAATTCAAATTCTAAACAAGAGGAAGGGATAGGAACCCAACAAGACATTATCAGACCAAATGATATAGTCACAGCTCCATGTCCAATATCTGAGACTTATAGTGTTTTCATCTGAATGAAACCAGGCTTGAGTAGCCCCACCCCACCCTCCTAGCCTCACAGCCTATCTCTCAGGCTGGCTCCATTCACTCCCGTCAGCTTTCCTCAGCAGACTGTCCATGTTCTTGGCATTCATCCTTACATCTCCACTGTGTCTTAGATTCCACCGACACAACTTTGTGCAACAGTATTTCAAGAGCCACCTGGAGAGATATTGACCTTGCCACACATTGATTGACCTCCCTGCCCTCTTTTAGAGTCTCAGTGGAAGCTTCTATGATCCTTTAACTCTCTTATTAGTCATATCTGAAATGGCCGATATCACCTAGATCATTATTTATTTATTTGCTCACTTTTTGAGACAGAGATTTGCTGTGTCTCTCAGACTAGCCTCAAACCCTGGCTTCCTGAATGCCAGGGTTACTGGTTACATCACTACACCCAGTAGGCAGCCTCGTCTTCTACGTGAACCAGCCTTTAGGAAGGCAAGAGAAAAGTGAGAGAGCCAGCAAGACAGAAGTCCTGGCCTTTGGAATTGGTTTAATTTCCTAGGGTTACTATGAAAAAATGCCCAGAGTGAGTGAGTTAAATGACAATGATGTATTATATCACAATTCAAGAGGCAAGACATTCAAAATTAAGGTGCTGGCAGTGTCGTGCTGTCTCTGAAGCCTTTGTGAAAAGACCTGCTACATGCCTTTCTCTTTTGTGTCCAGAACAGCCAGCAATCATCGGCTGATGAAGGCACCTAACAACCCTAACACTGAATGACATTCTTCTTGTCTCTCTGTCATAAGTCAAGTTCCTCAGTCTCTTTGTCCATCTAACTTTGTTTTCAAGTTTACATTCAAAGGTGCTATGAATGCTTCAGTATCTTTTTTAAGACAACACGGTTGAGGCTGGAGAGAAGGCTCAGTGGTTAAGAGCACTGACTGCGCTTCCAAAGGTCCTGAGTTTAATTCCCAGCAACCACATGGTGGCTCACAACTATCTGTAACAGGATCTGATGCCCTCTTCCCGTATGTCTGTTGCTACATAAAAGAATAAATAAATCTTAAAAGAAAGTTTTTTTAAAAGAAGAAGGTGACTATAACAAAGTTGAGCCTAGCAAATAATCCCGTGGTATAAATCACATTTGTTTGTTTGTTTGTTTTTCCAGACAGGATTCCATTATGTAGTCCTGGCTGGTCTTTAACCCAGAGAGACTCACTGCTTCTGCCTCCAGTTCTCAGAGATTAAAGGCATGTGCTGTTGGCATATCCTTTTTCATTAGAAACAAATACCCACATACAGAGTGAACAGATTTATAAGGTATGAAAACCACAGAGCACAGACCCACAACAGTACCAAAGATGGAGCAGCCAGTGTGTGTCCTTCAGTGATGCTCATGGTACAACAACACAATGAACCAACCAGACATAGGTTCAATCAGTGACAATCAATAGTGACATAATCAGGCACATGTTCAAATTAACAGAATAATTAGGAAAATCAGGCAGCAAAAGTCTTATATAGAAAGTATCAACATCACTTTGTCTTCAGGTGAGTAACACCACTCCTGTGAAAACCACAAAGATATTGGTAAACCCTGTCCAGTTACCACTCTGAACTCTTCAGGGTAGACCAGGACCTGGTGGAATGGTCAGAGTTCATGGCTGACATCCATTTTTGTGACACTCAGAAGTGGAGTCAAGGCCATCAGAGTCAGCTCTGTTGATTCAGTTGAGTCACGGATTTTTCCACTTGGAGACTCTCGTATTCCATTGGTGTGCAGCCTCAGGACCATTCTGGGGATGCTGCTGGGGCCTCCCTGGCCATTGCTTGCTTTTAGAAGGTCAGTGGGAGATGACAGCCAATAAGACAGTGTTTCCCAATGTCCACCCTGTTGAAGGGCTATGACTGCTGGACCGCCAGTGTCTTAGGGTTTCATTGTTGGGAAGAGAGGCCATGACCAAGACAACTCTTATAAAGGACAATATTTAACTGGGGCTGGCTTACAGTTCAGAGGTTCAGTCCATTAACATCAAGACAAGAGCATGGCAGCATCCAAGCAGGCACAGCACTAGAAGAGCTGAGAGCTCTGCATCTTGATCCAACTGCAGCCAGGAGAAAATTGACTCTTCCAAACTAGGCTGAGCTTCAAAGCCTACCCCGACAGTGACACATTTCCTCCAGTAAGACGACACCTCCTAACAGAACCACTGTTTCTGGGCAAAGCATATTCAAACCACTACATATACTGTATGCAAAAGACATGTATATATGCAAATGTATATAGAAAAAAAAAGACTAAAAAGGGTATAAACCCAACAGTGAGTGCCTCTCACAGTGAGAGGTAGGCTAGAGGCTGCAGGCATGAAGAATAACTTTTGTTTGTTTGCTTGCTAGTTTGTTTGTTTGTTTGGTTGGTTGGTTGTTGTTGGTTTTGGTTTTTTGAGACATGGTTTCTCTGTGTAGCCCTGGCTGTCCTAGAACTCACTCTGTAGTCCAGGCTGGCCTCAAACTCAGAAATCCATCTGCCTTTGCCTCCCAAGTGCTGGGACTAAAGGCGTGCGCCACCACCGCCCAGCACTAGTTTGTTTTAAAACAGGTTCTCACAATGTAGCCCTGGTTGGCTTAAAACTTGAAGCAATCCTTCTGCCTCAGCCTCTAGAACATAGGATTGTGGACCTCCACCACCACAGGCATTTATAGTAACATCATTTTTCACTCTATCATTTAGAATTTTAATGCATAGTGTAAATATAGTGGTGCCTAACTGAAATTATTTTAATGTTTAATCATATTTCCTGTGAAAATATATAGTAATAGTTAATATGTTAATAACAGGGAAAGCTGCATGCATTGACAAATTATGTATCACGCCTGAGGAGCTGATCTCGCGCCTGGGAGAGTTTAAACAGTTCTGCCCCGTCAGCCTAGCAGAATCGTATGAACTAATTGATTGCTCTGTAACTAGCAGCTTGGAATTTGCAGCAGAGTTCAGGGGACACTATTATAAAATGAGTTCCCAGGAAAAGCTAAATGTAAGTCCGTTTCTCATGTAAAGACTCATGAAGGGAGGAAAATGGCCTGTCTTAAGCTTCATCAAATGAGAAAAACAGGCACACTAGGGAATGCCGCTCAGAGAATTGGGACTAAGAACCCATCCCTGGAGCCTGCGACTCAGGGACCAGTGAGAAACTCAGAGGGTAGCCCTGACCCCCAGACATACTTGGAAGGCTTTGGTCAGTGGTGTGGTGGGTCACGGGCAGGGAAAGCCAATAGTTGGGTGTCACCAATGGAGGAGCTATGAAGTACCACAAGACTCATCCTTCAGAAAGGCACCCAGGGGTTCAGCTTCAAGGGCTGCGGGAGTAAAGCAAAAGTCAGTAGGAATGAAGCAAAAGCTTGACTGTCATCTTCCGTGTTTAAAACAAAGAAAGAAAACAAACAAACAAACAAACAAACAAAACACTAGAATTTCCCAGCTAGTCTGTGGAAATCCCCTCCAAGAGTGCCAAATTCTGTGGATGCACAAGTATAGAGGAGGGTTATATGTATTTGCATATAACCCAGCTGCACACACCTCCCACATCCGTTAAGGCACTTCTCGGTGGCTTATGATACCTAACGCCATGTGAATGCCATGTAAGAAGTTGCCATCCTGTACTGTTCAGGGGATGATGCGTGTAGGAAATGCCATACATGGTCAGTAAAGAAACACCCTTTTTCCCGAATATATCCAATCAGAATCCAAGGCCTCAGAACACAGATGTGGAGAACGGGCTACGTGCACCCATGGATTTAAAAGTCTGAGCGTGTACCGATCCCAATATTTTTATGCCTGTGACTTGATAATATATAATGGTCCGTAACTGAAGACAGTAATAAAACCTAATCTGAATACTTTATTTCCTCTGAAGAATGAGGATTTTAATTTATTTACTTGGGGGTATGCTTATTTCTTCCTGCTTATAGCATGATCACAGAACTTTCGAAGCAGAAGTCCTGCCAGTTACTCTGCCTTTGCACGTTGCAGAGCAACTGCAGCTGCTGGCGAACCCCCCAAGGGCAGAGCTAGGCTGGCAGGTGGCTAGAGACTCCGTCCTTGTCGCAGATTATGAACTAAAAGTAATATTTTTTTTAATAAGACGAGACCTTTAACTGCTTGGGATTATTGTCCTGGGGAATGTCTTGTGGGAGAGGAAGTTACAATAGCTTCTCTCAGATGACTTGAACTGGAACAGGAACAGAGCTGGACAGCCTCCAGTCATGGCTTCATGGGTGTATTATTGCTGTTTTAAATGCATTTTGCTGCTGTGCCTCTTTTCTTAATAGAAATTTCTGAAGAACCCGGAATTGTATGTGCCTCCCTTGGCACCTCATGCACTCCCACCTGATGACTTGCTTCCCAAAAGGCTGACGCTGTCAGAGCTGAAGAGCCGTTTTCCTAAGTGTGCTGAGCTGCAGGGCTACTGCCCAGTGACTTACCAGGATGGAAAACAAAGGCAGGTTCTCACACTTGTACGGCAGACCCACGCCCCTGCTCAGAACCAGTGGACAAACGTTTTAAGGATTTATTTTTATTCTCATTTGTGTGTGCATTTGTGCAGATGTGCATGCATGTGGGTGCACGCCCCTGTGTGTGTGTGTGTGTGTATGTGTGTGTGTCTGTGTGTGTGCACGTGCATGTGTAAGCCAGAGGCTAAACTGGGTGTGGTCCCTCAGCCAGCAAGCCCCAGAGATCCACTTATCTCCACCTTGAACTGCACCTTTTAACTTTTCCATTTCATACTGGAAGCCAGCTCTTCCTAATGCAAGCTAAACATCTGCAGAGTGTTTTGGTTTAGGAAATCCACTTTTTAAAAATAATATAATCTGATTTTCAAATTGTTTATTTGAAAATTTATTTATTTGAATATTTATTATTGTTTTCAATCATTATTTTATTATAAAATGAAGCACTTCCCTTTGAGAACTTTCTTAGTTTACATCACCCGGAAAGAGAACTAATGTACCATGTGCATGCAGGTGCCCAAAGAGGCCAGGAGAGGGCGTCTGATCCCCTGGGATGGGCAAGGAGGCCAGGAGAGGGCGTCTGATCCCCTGGGATGGGCAGCTGTGAACCACCGACCATGGGTGCTGGGAACTCCTACTCCTGCCACCCTCCCCCCCCCGCCCCCTGCAAGATTGGCCCATGCTCTTCAGCTCTGAGCCATCTCTCCAGCCAAGAAAGACTTACCATGCTCATTCCTCAGGGAACTGTTCCTTTCTTCCTTGAACTGCACATGAAGAAAAATGACACACTTTAGTCATGCAGTACTACATATTAATTATACAACATAGATTATTTTCACAGTGGTTTCTGATCTTTTAGATATGAAGCCCTGGTGCCAGGTGACATCCAATATGCCGTAGAGTATCGTGAGCGCATATATATTTGTGAGAGTGAAGAAAAACTCCAGAAATTCTTGAGGTGAGATTTTTCCCCAAATTATAAAAATGTTTATTATCTTCCATGTCCCATGTACTGTGCTTAGAACTGTGGGAGAGAAGGAGAGGGGAGGAAAAGACATACACACGTAGATATACTCACACACACATTCACACATACACACATACATACACACACATACATTCACACACACACTCACACATACACATATATACACACACACATTCACACACACACACATACATACACATACATACACACACATACATTCACACATACACACATATACACATACACTCACACATACACTCACACATACACACACATACATTCACACATACACATATACACATACACATACTCACACTCACACACACACATACATTCACACATATATACACACTCACACATACATTCACACATATGGACATATACACACACACACTCACACACACACACATACACACACAGGTGAATAAGTACTGGGGCTCTAGGATGCATGATCCATTTTGAGAACCTGATAATAGAATATTCTGGGGCCTTGTCTTAGGGTTTTACTGCTGTGCACAGATACCATGACCAAGGCAACTCTTATAAGGACAATATTTAATTGGGGCTGGCTTACAGGTTCAGAGATTCAGTCTATTATCATCAATGCAGGAGCATGGCAGCATCCAGGCAGGCATGGTGCAGGAGGAACTGAGAGTTCTACATCTTCATCTGAAGGCTGCTAGAAGAAGACTGGCTTCCAGGCAGCTAGGATGAGGGTCTTAAAGCCCCACCCACAGTGACACACCTACTCCAACAAGACCACACCTCCAAATAGTGCCACTCCCTTGGCTGAGTATATACAAACCATCACAGGCCCTAAGAGTGAGGAAGGGCCTAGCATTCTGGCATGATTGGATTGTCTGTGTGAGAACTGGGAATGAACTAGAATAAGAGATAGAGGGCCAGATTCCAAGCTGATGGGCCTGCAATCAGCCTGTCCCTGGGGACCTGAGAACTGAAAGGAAATCAGCATGTCTGGATGTGATATAGTGGCAGGGCTGAAGGAGGTGACCAGGGGGAAGTGCCGAAGGCCAAGTATGAGCACCAAACAGCATTTAGACTTGACCCCGAGAGCTATAAAAGTCAACAGCCTGCTTCTAAGCTAGGTCAGTGTTAGAACCCATTTTGCTTAGAAAAGAGATCTCCATGCGGTGTTAAGAGCGGGCTGGAGGCAGAAATGGTGTTTAGAGGGTAATAGAGTAATTCTAAATGGAATATGAGCTCACACCCCAAGAACCTGCACTCTGTCACCAGTCACCCCTCCTACCACCACCACACATGGTCAGAAGGCGACCACAGAGGTGAAGGACAGCAGAGCTGGGAAGCTGAGACCTGGGGGATGGAGCCTTCTGGGAAGCCTTGGGAAGTGAAGCCAGGCTGGGGCGGGGCCTCTTGGCAAGTGCTGCTGAGTGGGACTGAGGGAGCCTGGAGGAGTGATGAGGCTCCCAGACCAACCCAGAGGAGAAGAGAGCCAGAGCAGCCAGGGGAAGAGTTGCTAAGGAAAGTGAGTCAGACCGGAAACATCACAATTGGTGCGCACTGCTTCCAACCTCACATCCAGCTTCCCCCATCAGAAGCCAGAACCAAACCCCTTTAAACTTTGCGATTTTAAACATTCACATCTGGTTTCAAAAGAAAGAGAAAATACTGTGTAAAAGGAGTTTGTGCCTGAGATTGTCATTTCTAGAGGGCCTCAGGGTTGAGGAAACTTAATTGTTAAAAAAAATATATATATATGAGAGATGTTAGTTGCTGGAAGAGATGCAGGATTGAAGGAGAGAAGGTGAATTTACTATCAATGCAGGATTGAAGGAGAGAAGGTGAATTTACTATCAATGCAGGATTGAAGGAGAGAAGGT
>NW_022196909.1:7530590-7538572 GCF_008632895.1 Mastomys coucha
GGGTTTGGTTGGTTGGTTGGTTGGTTGGTTGATTGGATGGTTGGTTGGTTGGTTGGTTGGTTGGTTGATTGGATGGTTGGTTGGTTGGTTGGTTGGTTGGGTTTGGTTTGTTTGTTGAGACCTGGTCTCATTCCATAGCCCAGGCTGGCCTGGAATATACTCAGTAGCAAAGGTTAGCCTGTTTTTGCCTCCAGAGATCTGAGTTTACAGGTCAGCACATTCAGCTATTGTTCTTTTCTTTTAATATGGGAATTCTGAGAATGTTGAAATGCAGTTGCATGGGAAGGATCTAATAAAGAAGAATGTGGCCAGGCAGTGGTGGCACACGCCTTTAATCCCAGCACTTGGGAGGCAGAGGCAGGCAGATTTCTGAGTTCAAGGCCAGCCTGGTCTACAGAGTGAGTTCCAGGACAGCCAGGGGTACACAGAGAAATCCTGTTTCAAAAAAACTGAAAAAAAAGAAAGAAAGAAAGAAAGAAAGAAAGAAAGAAAGAAAGAAAGAAAGAAGAGAAGACAAAAGAAAAGAAAAAGAGCAGCTTCTAGAGCCCCTTTAGTCTTCCCTCTTGTATAACTTTCTCCAGGAGCTAAAGCAAGCAGTGAGCTTTGGAGCGTTGTCTCATACTTACGTCTGTATGCACAGGGTAAGTGTGTGAGCATCTGTCTAATGAGCTTTGTATTCCTAGGTCGCCAATGCAATACTGGGACCAGAAGCTTCCACAGAAACTTCCCCCATTAAAGGAATCCATCCACCTCACCAGTCTGCCTTTGCCTGGGTATCTAGAACAGGTTCTGTTGAATGGCTTTCTATGATGCTTGTTATAAGAACTCATGGATGTCTTGTTTTTCGTTGTTGTTTTGTTTGTTTGTTTGTTTGTTTCAAGACAGGGTTTCTTTGTATAGCCCTGGCTGTCCTGGAACTCACTTTGTAGATCAGGCTGGCCTTGAATTCAAAAATCCCTCTGCCTCTGCCTCCCAAGTGCTAGGTTTGAAGGCGTGTGCCACCACTGCCTGGCTCAGGGATGTCTTCTAACAGTTATATCCACTTTTGATAAAGTGAGGTTCTAGGCAAAATTTCCTGATTTTGAAATTTATTTATTTTATTTATATGAATACACTGTCACTGTGTTCAGACCCATCAGAAGAGGGCATCAGATCCCCATTACAGATGGTTGAGCCACCATGTGGTTGCTGGGAATTGAACTCAGGACCTCTAGAAGAGCAGTCAGTGCTCTTAACTGCTGAGCCATCTCTCCAGCCCAGTTCTCTAATTTTAAGTTGTAAACCACTCTTCATTTACGGGTTAACATTAAATCTGTGACTGCCTATATTTAATACCTGGAGCTACACCATAGTAAAGGAGAATGGGTTGTCTAAAGCTATTTACATGCAAATTGGATGTGGAGTTTAATTTCTTTTCTTTCTTTCTTTTTAAGTGTTGTTGGGGTTTGTTTTTTTGTTTGGGTTTTTTTTTTTTCATGATTTGAAATGTTGTGTTAGTCTCCCAAAGGTTAAATTTCTCTGCAAAAGAGTTAAGTCACAGTGCCAGGATAGGGGAGATATAAAACCCACTATCATCCCAAATCCACATTACACTGTCTGTTCAAATCACATTTTAGTCATCCAGATATAATTATTTTTAAAGGTAGTAAAATTTGTCACTAGTCAAATAGTATTTCAAAGTTACTTAATTTTTAAATTATTATTTGCATGTGTGTGTGTATTGCTCCGTGTGCACATGCACACACTGGGTGCACAAGAGGGGACATGTGTGTGGAGGTCAGACGACAACTTTGCAGAGTTGGTTCTCTCCTTCCAATTTTATGTGGGTTTCGAGGATCAAACCTTTACCCACTGGACCATCTCACTAGCCATCTAAAGTTATTGTTATTGTTATTATTATTATTATTATTATTATTATTATTATTATTATTATTATTATATGCAAAATAAATGGCAAAAACTCAGTTTTACAGCCTTTTTTTTTTTTTCTTTTTTTGGTTTTTCGAGTCAGGGTTTCTCTGTGTAGCCCTGGCTGTCCTGGAACTCACTCTGTAGACCAGGCTGTCCTTGAACTCAGAAATCTGCCTGCTTCTGCCGTCCAAGTGCTAGGATTAAAGGCATGTGCCATCACTGCCTGGCTTGTCATAACTTCTTCTTCTTCTTCTTCTTTTTTTTTTAAAGATTTATTTATTGATTATATGTAAGTACACTGTAGCTTTCTTCAGACACACCAGAAAAGGGCGTCAGATCTCATGACAGATGGTTGTGAGCCACCATGTGGTTGCTGGGATTTGAACTTGAGGACCTTTTAGGAAGAGCAGTTAGTGCTCTTAACCACTCAGCCATCTCTTCAGCCCTTGTCATAACTTCTTAAGCACTTTATTTTTGTCAATTTCCCTAGAAAGTTAGCCTTCAATGACACATACCTGAGCTACATAGCAAGAATGCCTCAAAAACATCTAAAAGAAAACCAAAAAGGAGAGATGGAGACAAAGCTAGCTTTCCATGGGCTCACTACCAACATGCCAAGGAAGTTCACACACGGAGGGGTGTTCGTTAAGGCCCTGCTTTATTAGGAGGCCTCTTATACCTTCATGGCTCTAAGAACTTGGCCACAGTGACACTGTAGTCTCTGGTTCCTTATCACAGAGTAGGAGGCAGGCCATCAGTGACAACCACACAAGCAGAGATTAGCCAAGGCAACCCTATCTTTCTTTGTTAACTTCAAGGCATGTGGCCCCAAACCAGCCGGCGTTATGCCTGGTTATATTTCATTTCCTCATCAAACTAGTGTGTTTAATTCCTGTCAACTAGATGGTTGTCTAATCATCCTCATCCCAGGAAGGGTATTTGATGAAAAGAAAAAGGCTTTTATCTATCTACATTAAGGATGAACTTGAACTCAAATATACACTGATTTAAATTGTCTCTTACCTGCAGGGGACAGCAACTTCCCTGATCAAGGCAATGAATGCGGCAGGGAACCTGAAACCCAAGCTCCCCTTCCTGAGTGTGAGGAGGTCTGTGCTCCTTTATGTAGCATTTCATCTCAAAGGTAAGCCTTCTGAAGCGATGGATACCCCATTCAGAAAAGCTTAGCACTTGTCGCACCATATGTGGTAGACAGGGTTGTTAAACTGGGTTGATTATCCGCTTGCATGGGAGAGGGCAAATGAAACACAGGGTAAATACCTATAGGAAAATATCAAAACTGAAATCCCCAGCTTTTAAATACAGGACTAAGCACTGGACCCATTGGTGCAGGGCTGGAAAAGCCCAGCAGGAGGCTGGGGAGGATTACTAAAATCAAAGCCTGCTTGGGCTATAGAGTCAGCTCTAGCATAACCCACACAACTTACTTAGTAAGCCCATCTCAAGAACAAAACTTGAAGTCAGGCATGGTGGTGCACACCTTTAATTCTAATACTTGGGAGGCAGGGACAGGCACATCTCTGTGAGTTCAAGGGCAGCCTGGTCTACATAACAAGTTCTAGGCCAGCCAAGACTACACAGTGAGACCTTCTCTCAAACAAATGCAGAGATCTAGGGATGTAGTTCAGTGGTAGAGAACTTACCTCGCTTATGTGAAGCCCCAAGTACAGTCCCTAACACCATGCCATAGAGAAAAGTGAATCCAGAAAATTATGATCTAAGACAGACAGCCCTCTAACCTATGTGGGATGGCACCATCTGCCCCTTAGCTGGGAGTGGTCTAGTTACACATGAAGTCCTCTGTAGAATGGCTTACTAGCCACCTATCAGAAAACATTCACAACTCTGTGACATTTTCTACAGCATTTAATCCCAAGGGTTCTGAATATTCAAGAAAAAAGTATAAGAAGAAGATGGAGCAGTTTGTGGAAAGATGTGAACTCATAACGTACCTCAGTTCCAAGATGACCCGGAAGTACAAGGAGCCTGAGTTCAGAGCCATCGACTTCGATCATAAGCTGCAGACTTTCATGTCCTTGAAACACATAGACCCAGTTACTGGGTAGCCTGCTTAGGTTACAGAGACCCAAACCCCAGAATTCTCCAAGGACCAGAGGAAGCTGAAGAAGCAGAATTAGCACCCTGCACTTTCTGCCTGATGGTGTGTAGGTCCTGGGCCTCAGATGGACTCAAAGACCTAACCAGGAAGGGTCACCCTCTGAGTATTCATGCAGCTTTCAACTTTATGCCTTTATTTTTTTCCTTAAATTTGATGCTCCCACAAAATAGGCATTCCACTTGAGATATTAAAATACATACTAAATTTATTTTCTTTTGTTTTGTTTTTTTATTTTTATTTTTCGGGGAGATGCAGGTTGAGGCAGGGCCTCTCTGCACAGCCCAGGCCATCCTGGAACTCACTCTGTAGACCAGGCTGGCCTCAAACTCACAGAACTCCACCTGCCTCTGCCTCCCAAGTGTGAGATTGAATGTGTGTGCCACTCCTAGCCCTGCAGAGATTTGTGTGCCAGGGTAGGGGGCTTCCTTGGGGGGGGGGGACGCTCCTCCCTCTCAGAGGAGAAGAGGAGGGGAAGGCAGGATCGGGGCATCAATAGGGATATGAAGTCAGTGGTGGCGCACGCCTTTAATCCCAGCACTTGGGAGGCAGAAGCAGGCGGATTTCTGAGTTCAAGGCCAGCCTGGTCTACAGAGTGAGTTCCAGGACAGCCAGGGCTACACAGAGAAACCCTGCCTCAAAAAAAAAAAAAAATGTTTGCTACTATGCCTGGCCTTGTTTTCCTTCCTTCTTTCTTTCCTTCCTTCCTTTCTTTTTTAATTTCCACGTTTTCAGTAGAAAACTAGTCTATATTAAAGAAAATTACCCATTAGACACTAGAAAGCTTCAAGAGATAAAACTAATAGAAATCTTGGTCATTCTTTTTACATAAGAAATTGTTTGTACATTTTCTGAACATAAGACACTGTCATTTTCCCAACAAAATAACTGAAATTCCTAGCAACTGACAAGCTGCCCCGTTCTTAACTCTTCACTGATTAATATATACTTAATATATGGTTCTATACCTAGAAGTCACTGAGGTTCTAAGAGGAAATCAAGATTTTATGAACTATGTCAAAAGAGTGTCAGGGAGGGGAAAACTGTTAGATCTGAATGTGTTTTTAAAATAAGGACAAATGTTTAGCAGCTGTATAAAACAGCTAAAATGTTAAATAGTTAAAAATATAGGGCATAGGGAGGGCTCAGAAAACACCCTATTTGCAGCACAGCTTACCAGTGCCTAGAACATCAGTTTCAGGGAGCTAATATCCCCTTCTGGCCTCTGAGGGTACTGTACCCGTGTGTGTGTGTGTGTGTGTGTGTGTGTGTGTGTGTGTGTGTGTGTGTGTGTGTGTGTGTATGTATGAGGGAGAGGGGGAGGAAGAGGAGAGAGGAAGAGAAAAGAAAATTCTCTAAACCGTATAAGAAGACTGGAGTTGGCTACAAACTTTTTTCCTAGGGATTTAAGCACCACCCACCCTTTCTTCCTTTTTTTTCCCTCCTTCCTTCCTTCCTTCCTTCCTTCCTTCCTTCCTTCCTTCCTTTCTTTCTTTCTTTCTTTCTTTCTGGGTGGTTCGCCTGTACATATGTCTGAGGGTACCCACCCTTTCTTCCTTTTTTTTTTCCTCCTTCCTTCCTTCCTTCCTTCCTTTCTTTCTTTCTTTCTTTCTGGGTGGTTTGCCTGTACATATGTCTGGAATCAGAATTATAGACAATAGTGAGCCACCATATGGGCACTGAATCTAATTCAAGTCCTCTGGAAGAGCAGCCAGTGCTCTTAACCCTGGAGCCATCTCTCAAGCCACCCACCCACCCACCCACAAAACTGATATTTTAATATCTGTAATTTACGATTTTCTCACCAGACTATGTTTTACTGGCCTTTTCATTTCTAATGAGATTTCCACGTCCTGGTTTTTCAGCCATTGGGTATATAGGCATCCTTTATCAATTAAGCCTAACAGCGTATTCCATGCCCTCTGAGTTTCAAGTTTTGAGGGGCAGCAGCCCATACTGAGTGTCTCCAAGTATTTTGGGGAGCTCTAAGAAACATCTCACATTCCCCACAGCAAGTCCATGTCCTCTGCACATCACGCGACTGGAGATTATGTTTGCTAATTTGGATTGTACTTGGTCCCACTGAAACTAAGGCTGGGATTAGGAAACCTTGCATAGTACCCCAAGCCAATCCAAGTGGGCTCAGTTTGCATAGCTGTCTAGCAGCCATGGATGAACGGTACCTGAAAGGGAGGCTGTAATGAAAAAGGACAGGGGTGTGGGGGTGGGGCAAGAGAAGGATGAAGCCAAGACAACAGGCTTCTGATCAAGGCTCAAAGTTTAATAGTCAGCACTGTGTTCAGCAATGTATTAAAATTGTATATACTGGAGGTGAAGGGGAAGAAATTCACACACAGAATATCAAGTATATAACTGGGGATGTTTCTGGTTTGGCTTGGTTTTCTGCTTTTATAAGTGAAGAACGGGGTAGAGAAAGATACATCTCCAAATAATTTGGGGGTGGTTCGGAAAACAATTCTCTCCAGGGGGTAACATCCAAATTAAATGACCTATCAGAATCAAGACAGGTGAAACTGGAAAAAAAATCAAAACTGAAAAATTTTTAACCAGGAATAGAAGGCATCCCAAGGACATCAAACCTGAGTTACAGTTTGATGGCGAGCCCTCTGTATAAAAGCATGTGCGCACATCAAACCTGTGTTACCGTCTGCGGGAGAGCCCTCAGTATAAAGCAGTGCACACTGTGTATATTCTTGGAAGTTCTCCCGTCTGAATTAGATTTTTTTTTTCAAAGCCAATATATACTACTTGGGTGTAGCAAAGGATAGGGCCAGGAAACAAGAGCACTACTGTATTAGTGAGGAGGAGGACAAAGAGAAAGTGGGGAGGAAGAAGAGAACGTGGGGCTATAAAGCTGTGCATGTGCCGTCGAACAGCGCAGTTGTCCTTTTGTTCCTCTCAAGTCCCAGAAGTCATGATGGGCTTTGGACGTCAGCTCTTCAGCAGATGTCAGCCAAAAGTAACACAGACCTTGGGCAGCCTTTTGTGGTTTTTTTCTTTTCTTTTATCTAGAAAACTTCGAGCAGTTCTTACTGCTATTTCTGTAGGTTTGTAGGTTCTGAAGTAATTTGTTGTTCTCCCCATTCTGTAAGGAATTTTGTCACTTCAGGTATTACATCGTTTACAGGTAGAGGTTTTATTTGATTCTGCTTATATCTTTCCATTTTGTTTCCTCTCCAAAGTGTCTTGTCTTAATATTACTATTTTTTTAAATTTAAGTTTATGAATACTTTGCCTGAAAGTATGTCTTTGTACCAGATACATGCCTGGTGCCCTCAGAGATCAGAAGAGGGCTTAGGCTTCCCAGAAACTGGGGTTAGGGATATTTGTGAACCGTCACTTAGGTGCTGGGAATCAAACCTGGGTCCTCTAGAAGAGCAGCTAGCCTTCTTAAGCTCTGAGCTGTCTCTCCAGCCCCACCCAAGCCCAAAGTCTCCAAGAAATGACCATTTAACACACTACAGAGCCCAAGGAATCTATTTGCAGGAAAAGACCACAGAACACAAGGGTAGATCCTTTCTATGTTATGGGCCTGCCTGAGTCAAATTAGGTACCACACAAAACAATGTACTCTCAGAAGGCCAGTGGCATGTCTGGTAAAAGAATTAAGACACAAACAAATAGAGAATGTATTGAATTGCCCTGTAAGAAAGCAGCAAGTGAAATGTGAATGAAATGAAATGTGTAAGAAAGCAGCAAGTGAATGTGGCCCAGTGAAAGGGCCACATTCCTGACACACTTGGGAGTTCTTTACCATGTGTGAGTGTGTGAGTGTGTGTGTGTGTGTGTGTGTGTGTGTGTATGCACACACACATACCTGTCTGTCTGTCTGTTGTGTCTGCCTGTGTGTATATATATGCCATAGTATGCATGCCAAGACCAGAGGACAACTTCTGGTAGTTGATTCTCTCTT
>NW_022196909.1:7538583-7541036 GCF_008632895.1 Mastomys coucha
CATCCCAGGCCCCACAGAGGTTCTGTTACCCTTCGTTGCCACTGAGGACTTCCACTAGCTGCCATCTGCCAGCTAATGATGAGCCTTCTCCTGTCAAGTTCTCCATAGACCCAATCCATCCAGAGGCTGGGAGACAGGAGTCTCTCTCTGTTGATTTCTCTCTCTCCCTCTATCCCTCTCTCTCTCTCTCTTCCAGGTGAGAAGAGGTAGAATAATGGAGATTAGATATGGAAAAGAAAGAAGAAAATGGGTTATCTGGATAACCCACTTATTTCACTATTTTCCTTTATTAGCAATCTTACTCATAAAAGTGTATAATCTATGTTCTAATAACATTACCATCAATATCTTCAATACTCTAGATTCTTGCTATGAGCTGACATTTTAAATTCTTCAAAATTCAAAGTAATACTATTCCGAGCATTTCAAACTTTGTCAGTTTTCATTTTATTAGCTTATACCTTTCCAGTGTTATGTAGCTGCATGCATCTCACATTTGGTTTGGCCACCTCAGCCTTATCCAACCCAGCCCTTTCTGGCACGCTTCCTCAGACTGGTTCCTGGTGACCAGCTCCTAGCAACGGTTACTGATAGCCAGTTTCTCATTTACATAGCCCATTATTAGGTAAGTTTGATCTAGTTATGGCTCTGTGGAGTTTTTACTGAAATTCTTTCAGCAGAAACCCAACACAAAAACCTATGTGAAAGCTAAGTTGAAAAACTGACCCTTGTTCTTCCTGTTTTTTTTTTTTTTCTTTCTTCTCGGTGCTGAGGGCAGAACCTAGGACTCTATCCCTGAGCAAAATCCTCAACCTACAACCACCCTGTTCCTTCTGGAGTGCAGAAGACAAGCAGAGCTCCAGGCACCCCACTCGGATGCCCACAAATCTGAAAGATTTAGAGGCAGCTCTGGATAAAGGGGAAACTTCAGAGCCGGGACCTGTGTGGTATGAGCTGCTTTTAATAAAAACTGGGCTGGAGAGGTGGCTCAGCGGCTAAGAGCACTGACTGCTCTTCCAGAGGTCAGAGTTCAAATCCCAGCAACCACATGGTGGCTCACAACCATCTGTAATGAGATCCAATGCCCTCTTCTGGTGCGTCTGAAGACAGCTACAGTGTAAATAAAATAAATAAATGTTAAAAAATATATATATATATTAAGAATGAAAGAGTCTTGCTGGTAATTCCACCTTTAGTTTCCAAATCGTGGACAATATAGATGACAATTTTAGAATCTGGAACTGGACGAAGTAATAATTAGGTACAAGAGACGCATAAACGCTGAGCGAAGCCGGTGGCACAGTTGGAAGTAGGTCCAGAACGAATCTGAGTGGAGCATCAATCCAGAACACAGGAGAGCCACCCCAGAAGGTCCCCGGGTTTTTATGGAGAGAACTTTCCCATACCCATAGGTCTCAGAGGGAGCAACACTGTCCCGAGACAACTGAAACCCTCAATAGTCTCTCAGAAGTGTCGGAAATCTAAATAAAAACAGCGGTCATTTCGGTCACAGTAGCCAAGCACTTACTAAGCCTATTCTAACCCCACCAGGTGGGCAGTGCTGTTAATTCCTCCATTTTATGGATAGACAAGGCGCTGAGGATGAGTGACTTGGGGAGGAAATCGAGGCAGAGAACTCAGTCAGGCGGTAGAGATCGGCTGGAGTGTGCGAGGCACGAACGAGAAGCCACAGCCGCCTTTGATCACCGTCGAATCAGGGGATTTGAAGTCTCCACCGACAGACCGCCGTGTGACTGGACTAGACCGTCCCTTTCCGGATTCCACACCAAAGCCCGCCCCCGGGGGCGGGGCTCCGGGGTCACGTGACGCGACGGCCCGCGTGCGTGCTTCCGGGTTGACAGCCGCTCGGAATCCGAAGCTAGAGCGAGGTGGCGGCGGGGGTGGGGATCGGCGACAGGTCCGCCTAGTGCCCTCTGGACAGCCGGGTGGACTGGCCGTACGGCAGGACCCCGCCGGGCGGCCCTGACAGGTAGGTCCGCGGCCGGTGGGCTGCGCCCGGGGCCTTGCGCCTTGGTACGCTCGCGGGACCCAGGCCCCGGGCCTGGGACGGAGCTCTGGACCGCCGCTGCTCAGAGCGTGGCCTCCGGACCCGTGCGTTAAGTCACCGCAGATCTCCCTTGCGTGGGGTCGTTTCCATATTTCTCATATGTGTTCCCACAGACGAAACAGCTGTTCTTGTCTAGCATTGAGCGAGGCAGCACGGCCCCCCCCCAAACCCCAGGCCAGCTCTGTGCCGCCGCACTTTGAAAGTTTAATTACAAAGTTAATGGAAGGGAGGGCCGTGCAGACTTTTGATCCCATTCTGTAATTTCCAGAGGGAATTCCAGACCGTAAGAGGTTTATGTGGAGACTGGAGAGGCTCCCAGCAGAGTAGACGCAACAAGGGGGAGGAACCCAAGGTTTGGCTTTCCAAGTAGAGTGTAGAAGTGATA
>NW_022196909.1:7541048-7590720 GCF_008632895.1 Mastomys coucha
TTTTTTTTTTTTTTTTTATTTCGGATTTAAGCCTCCTCCGAGCCTTCTGAGAGAATGGCAGACATGACACCGGAGCCTTCTGGGCAGCTTATCGTACACTCGGACACTCACAGTGGCGCTGTCCTGGCCAGTCTGGAGGATCAGAGGAAGAAAGGCTTTCTTTGTGATATTACTCTAATTGTGGAAAATGTGCATTTCCGAGCCCATAAAGCCTTACTCGCTGCCAGTAGCGAGTATTTCTCAATGATGTTTGCGGAAGAGGGTGAGATTGGCCAGTCCATCTACATGCTGGAAGGCATGGTTGCAGACGCCTTTGGTGTCCTGCTGGAATTTATCTACACAGGTTATCTACATGCCAGTGAGAAAACCACAGAACAAATCCTGGCCACCGCTCAGTTCTTAAAAGTCTATGACCTGGTAAAGGCTTACACGGACTTCCAGAATAACCCTAGCTCCCCAAAGCCGCCATCTTTGAACTGCACGGGCACTCCAGTAGTTGTTATTTCCAATAAGAAGAATGATCCTCTGAAACGGAAAAGGGGAAGGCCAAGAAAAGCCAATGGTTTGCAGGAAGGGAAATCAGGACTAGCTGCAGAAGGAGAGATGCAGCTAAGAGTGAACAATTCGGTTCAGAACAGGCAGAACTTTGTGTTTAAAGAAGACGGTGTCAAGCTGAATGAGCAGACTCCAAAAGAAAAGGAGTCAGAGCCTGCTGGTGAGCCAGGAAGAGAAGAGGAGATGCCGGCCGAGAAGGATGAGAACTTTGACCCCAAGGCTCAGGATGGACAGGATAGCCAGAGCAGGTACAGCAAGCGGAGGATTCGCAGGTCTGTCAAGCTCAAAGATTACAAACTTACCGGAGATGAAGATGACCAGAGTACAGTCAAGAGGATATATGGAAGGAAAAAGCGCTCCAGTGGTCCTGAGGCCCGGTGTAAAGACTGCGACAGGGTCTTTAAATATAATCACTTCTTAGCCATCCACCAGAGACGCCACACTGGTAACTACGCTTTCCACACTTGGTGCGATTGGTTGGGAATTTGAAATTGTGGTTGGGACGGTTTTTTATTTATTGTTTCAGTTTCTACATGGTAGCCATGGCAATAAAGACTTCATATTGTGTTTAGGTCTCACAGTAACCCCACAGTAGGTTCTGTCTCCAGTGTTTAGATGAGGAGATGGTCTTGTCTGTGAAGGCTCACCCATGACCCTTCACGCCTGATTTATTAAGCAGCTCCTGCCTTTTGATTCATGGCAGTTCCTCATCTTTGCAGAAGCATTCTCTTGTTCTGTTCTGTGCATGTCTTTATAGTTTATTTCTCCTGGGTGTCTCTGCCTCAGCATTGGCTATTAGTCCCCCTTGTGATTGAAATGGCTTTTGTCCTCTCCATGTGGCAGATATGGTAGCCACCAACAACATACAGACCTTTTCTTCCTCTTACAGTACCAGGCATGGATTCCAGGGTACATGTGCATGTCAACCAAGCAGTTTACAACCGAGCTGCATCCTTAGCCCGACATAGACTTTTTTGTTTTTGTTTGTTTGGGCTTTTGTTTTTGTTGTTGGTTGGTTGGTTGGTTTTTCAAGACAGGGTTTCTCTGTGTAGCCCTGGCTGTCCTGGAACTCACTCTGTAGACCAGGCTGGCCTCAAACTCAGAAATCCGCCTGCCTCTGCCTCCCAAGTGCTGGGAATAAAGCTGTGCGTCACCACTGCCCAGCCTGACATAGATGTTTAACATTTGAATTATAGCTAGCTAGATTGAGAAACTGAATTTTAATTTTGTTTCAGTTAACATAAGTTTTAATAACCACATATGTCTGATGGCTACCATATTGGACAGTGTATCTCTACCGGAAATCCTTGAGCTCTTTCTTGAGCTGTTCAGGTCACCCTGCTTCAGGTCATGTCAGGTTGTTGTCTCTTACAAGCTTAAGTGTAAAGGCGAGTGTTTTCATTCTCTTTCTTTTTTTTTTTTTTTTTTTTTTTTTTTTTTTTTTTTTTTGGTTTTTCGAGACAGGGTTTCTCTGTGTAGCCCTGGCTACCCTGGAACTTACTCTGTAGACCAGGCTGGCCTTGAACTCAGAAATCCACCTGCCTCTAATTCTTTTCTTTCTTATCCGTCTTCTTGCTGTCTCATGACTCAGCTTGCACATTAGAGCCATCTGGAGAGCTTCAGCTTCCCTCCTTCCACACCCAGGCTTCTGATTTACTTGTCTGCATTATACATGTTTGACATTTCTCAGGGATGTAGGCCAGTTAAGAGTGCTTGCCTAGTATGTACAAAGCCCTGGCTTCTCACACAACAGAAACTGGGCAAGATGGCAAAGTTCAAGGTCATCCTTGGCTACAAGGCAGGCCTGGGATACATGAGCAAGAAAAGAAAGCTCCCAGAGATTATGTATGTTGAAAACCTGAGTCACGAGACTTTGAGCAGAACAAAATCTCAAATACGTGTTGAGCAATAGTGGGGTCTATTTTTTTTAATGGGACTCTGTAACTAATGGATTCTAATACTAGATTGCATTTTATCTATTTTTACCCAGGTTGTGCATAACTTAAAACATTACATTGTTTAGTAAAACTTAATTAAGGAAAAACATCTTTAGAATCTTCCGTCTGTCCGTCTTGGCTCCTCAGCGTGCAGTCAGCCTTAGAATGTGTGTCTCTTCCTTTGGTATATATCTGGTAGATCAGGACGCTACCCTCCAGAGCTGCGCTCACTTCTCACGCTTTCCTACTGCTGCCTTGCTTGTCTTCCTGCCCAGACGGCTTGAGTTTCCTGACTGGACTTGTGACTTCCTCACGTTCACCTGCAGAGTCCATCCTTGCTTTATTTTCTGGGACATTATCACTGTACTTTTCAGCCTCTGGGTTTGCTATTTCTACCTTAAAAAAAAAAAACAACTGAAGTTTTTCTGTAACCCCATCCCAGGGCCCTGTACTTCCTTGGACAGTGCTTAACACCTGAGCTAAATCCCAACCCCAATCAAATTTTTGTCTCTGTTTGAGACATGATCTCATTATGTGGCAGTCTAACCTTGAAATCATGATCCTCCTATCTGAGCCTCCCAAATGCTGGTATTTCAGACATCTGCCACCATGCCCCTTGTACGTGATGTTTTCTACACAGCTGTTTTTCTTTACCTGTCCAGGTGTCTGTCTCCACTATTCCCTTGGCTGTAAAGATTTATTTTATGAGTATGAGTGTTTACCTGTGTGTGTGTGTGTGTGTGTGTGTGTGTGTGTGTGTGTGTGTGTACCATCTGTATGACTGGTACCCAGAGAGGTCAGGGGGAGGATCAGATAGCCTGGAACTGGAGTTACAGATGGCTGGGTGTCACACTCTTGGTGCTGGAGATACAAGGGTTCTGTAAGAGCAGAGCCATCTCTCCAGCCCCAAATGCAGTGATTTTTTTTATAACACTCATTTAATCATATGTGAGATTGGGGCACTAGAAGCTCTTGGCATTTCTGTGGATATGAAGACAGTCTGTAAAGCAGTAGCGGCACTAGCAGGATGTGGTGGACCCCACTTCCTCATTACCCATGCCTGTCTTGGGCATCTGTGCCTCCTTCCAGGAAATATGCTTCTACTCTCCTTCCTAGAGATGCTAGGCCTGGCTACCATGTCTAAGGAAGAGGGTTCTCCTTATCCCCAAAGAGATTCTGACGTTCCTTCCTGGGGTGATGCCACTCAGCTGTCCAGGTAACCCCAATCCAGAGAGCCTTTTCCTCTCTTCAGAGAGCAGTCTCCATCTTCCTTTGGTGGTTGGTAGGAGACATTTGTCTTCTTGGTGTGTGGAATAGAAAAGTGAGTATAGGTATTTCTCAGCTTCCCCTTTAAGTTCCTGTCCTTTACCTGCTCCATGAGTGGGGCCGTTCCGAACCCTGCAGAGGCCGGGTCTTCCCGGTTAGGTTGCACCTCGTGCCTATCACCTGTTGGCTTTGGTCTCATCTGTCCCACTTTCTAGATTTTTATTGCTAATAGCTCACCTAGCTACTGGACTTGGAATGTTTGCCCTAGATATTTATTTAACATAAATGATTGAGTATTGTATATTTTTAACTTGGGAGGAAGAAAAAATGCACAGGTTCTTGTTTACACCATGCTTCTTGGCTTTCATTGCAGGGGAGCGGCCCTTCAAATGCAATGAGTGTGGGAAGGGGTTTGCTCAGAAGCACTCCCTGCAGGTCCATACCAGGATGCACACGGGGGAGCGGCCATATACCTGCACCGTGTGCAACAAGGCGCTGACCACCAAGCACTCCCTGTTGGAGCACATGAGCCTGCACTCAGGTAATGGAGCTTACACTAGAGGGCCACCAGGTTCCCATTTCCAGCGGTGGGCATTTCTGGCATTTAAATGGTGTCTTCTCAGCATAGTGTCATTTACCATGTGGTGTCACTGAAGGACAGGGAACTACATCTGCTGGTGTTCTGAGCAGCCTCAACTAGACCTTATTACTGGCTGCTGCCACGCACCGTGCATTTAAATGTTTTGCTTAAGTGCTAGAGTTTAGAATTCTCTGTATATTTGGGACTGCTGAAACCTCCAGTCCTACCCCGTCTCCACTGCTCCCGAGTGTCTTGCATAGTTTCACACATTCTGACAAGCCTTCTTGTGGGTGTGTAGACAGATATATCGCTCATAGAAAATGGGAACCTGGGCAATGTGTTATTTACCCTATTAGCATTCCAGTTCTCTGCACTTTGTTCGCATTGTTTAAGGTTTATTTTTCATTTGGCAGGACAGAAGTCTTTTACCTGTGATCAGTGTGGAAAATATTTCAGCCAGAAAAGACAGCTAAAGAGCCATTACCGAGTCCATACAGGTATGACACCAGTAAGGTGAGAAGGAAAAACTTCCATTGCTGGGGAGATGCAGATATAAAGTATTTGTGAACCAGTAGGTTCATCATACAGAATAAATAAGAGAATTTGAGGAAACAGTCGGGCTAGGGAGGCAGCTCACTTAATGGGGATGAGTGAAGCCCTGGGTTCAGTCCTTAGTGCCACATACAACTAGGCATGGAAGCACACATCTGTTATCCTCGCACTTGACAGGTGGAGAGAGGGGCAAGAGGTTTAGAAGTTCAAAATCATCCTCAGGGTGAAGCCTGCCTGGGATGCCAGAGACTGTACCCAAAAAGAAATCAAAGGCTGTCACGCTACTCTACACTACCATAAGGTTCAGTTTAATGTTTGCACGGTAATTGTGGAACCATACATAAAACCACCTCAAAACTGCTCTATCCAAAATTCTGCTTGCCCAAGAGGTTTAAGTTGATTGGCTGTTGTTAGTGGCACCTGAAAAGTCATGGCTCAGCACGGCTTCTGATCTGCCGAGTGTCCGGTTCTCCTTCCTGCCTCCTGATAAGAATGGAAGGGAGTGGGGAGAAACCTGGCACGTGCAGGTGGGCAGTCATTCCAGTGTTTGGAGAGAAGGGCATTCAGAAGGGCTAGGAGGAGAAGCTCTCAGAGAAGCACTGCGGTGAGATACATCAGGTAGTAAAGTATGTTGTTGCTAGTGTGCCATCTCTAAAGTGATTATTTTTCAGGGGAGTGCTTTAACACAAATCACTGAAGAAATGCAGGGAGAACATACATGCACTGACACTTTTTTTATCCTTGCGGCAAGGCCACTCACTACCAGAATGCAACCATTGCCATCGAAAGTTTATGGATGTATCCCAGCTAAAGAAGCACCTGCGAACACACACAGGTACGATGTGCCACATCCAGCCTTCACGATGCACTGGCTGTCCTCGGCCTTGCCGTGGGCTGCGAGTTGGATACGTTTTATGAAAGGCAAGGTGCCATCATCTGTGTTGTGTGGGAATGGTACGTCTGTGCTGTCAGCACAACATGGAGATCCCCTGATGAGGACTGCTCATGGGTGAAGATTCGCTCATTTCATAGCACAGTGTCTGTCAGTCTGGTCCTGTGCCTCACTCAGCCACTTGAGCACTGAAGGTGACAACAAGAACTTACTTAGAAAAGGAGACAGACAGCAGACACTGTCCCCTGGTACCAACACTTCCACCCCACGCATTAAATCAGCACCTCCCACTGAGGCAGGAATGTGAAGAAGGCAGTGCTCATTTTAAATTCACAGAAGTCAGACTGCCTGTCTTGTACCTTTTGATAGGAATATGTGTTAAAAAATAAGCTTGTAAGATTTTTCCAAGGAATAGTTTCTATTAAGCTGGATTATTCAATAATTCTGTCAAGTTGTCTACTAATAATGTATATTAAAGCAGCTTAAGCCAGACAGTGGTGGTATAAGCTTTAATCTGAGCACTTGTAAGACAGAAGCAAGCAGATCTCTGAGTTCAAGGCCAGCCTGGTGTACAGAGTGAGTTCCAGGACAGCCAGGGCTATAGAGAGAAACCCTGTCTCAAACAAACAGAAAGTGGTTTAATTTTGAACTCTTTGGACTTTGATTTTTAAATGCAGGTTAGTTATTCCCCAACTCTAAGAAAAGCTAGTTCAGATTAATTGTTATCCACGTGTCTGGGACTAGAAACACCCAAAATCCCAAATGTTCCAAGTCACTTTGAGTGTCAGTGTGACACCATAGTGGTACTTGCTATGCCTGTCTTCATGGGATAGATCTGTCAGAATTCAGGCACACTAAAAGTACTGTCTAAAATTACCCAGGAAGTTTATGTGACACATGATGAATTTTCTGAGAGAGAGAGAGAGAGAGTGAGTTTTCCAAAATCTGGAGAAAAAAAAATCTGTTATATTCTGATTCCAATGAGTTTTTCTTTAAAACGTTTTGAGATTTATTTATTCTATGTAGGAGGTTGCCTGCATGTATGTGTGCTCCACATGATCTGGTATTCACAGAGACCAGAAGTTATTGGCTTCCATGTAGGTCCTAGGAATTGAACTTGGGTCCTTTGGAAGAGTAATCAGTGCTTTTAATCACTGAGCAATGTCTCCAGAGTGTATCACCTAAGCAACAGGGAATTGTCTCATAAGGGGTGATTTTATAAAAGTTAGCTTTGTCCATTCGTAATTTTTACAGTAATATTGTCTGTCATTACAGATAGGTTTGTACACCCATCTATGTGCACACAGCATACATGTGGAAGTCAGAGGACAGTGTATGGGAGTTGATTTCCTCCATCATGTGGTCTTGGGTATCAAACTTAGGCCTTCAGTCTGTCTTTACCTGCCAAACTATCTCACAGGCTCCTTCACGTCCTTAGATGTTATCATCAATAGGGTCTGTGAAATGTAATGCAACTGTTCAGGACATATGCACTAAACACTTGCTGTGTACCAGGCTCTGTATTGGGCCCAGAGGACAGATAATGAGATGTCCAAGCCCCTGCTGATGTGACATCAGCATTTGAACAGAGAGTCAGAGTACAAACAAAAAGATACCTTGTGCCAGGGCAGCATGTAAATAAAATGTGGAGCAGGAAAACGATATGGGAAGGGGTGCTTCCCACAGGCGCAGGACCGACCTGGGAAGGTCTCAGGGATGGAAACCAGAATGTGGTAGGGAGTGAGCCAGACATGTGGATATGCAGGGAGTATATCGTAGATGGGAGACAGCAGGTGTGCAGGCCTCGGACAGAGGCAGGAGCGCAGATGGCAGGAGAAGAGCGAAGGGCACAGGAGGCTCTGCCGTAGAGCTTCCATCATAGCTGTGCATCTCAAACTAGTCCTGACCTCACTCCTGAGCTTGTGACTGAATTGGCTGGGACAGAGCCTCAGAAGTCCCTGTCCAGAAGCCAGTCCCATGAGTCCCTTGAGCATGTTATCTTTTTTTTTTTTTTTTCTTGGTTTTTTTTCGAGACAGGGTTTCTCTGTGTGGCCTTGGCTGTCCTGGAACTCACTCTGTAGACCAGGCTGGCCTCGAACTCAGAACTCAGAAATCCGCCTCCCAAGTGCTGGGATTAAAGGCATGCACCACCACCGCCCGGCAAGCATGTTATCTTAATTGTAGGCCCCAGTGAAGACAGATGGCCTCAACAAGAAGAGTGATGTGGTATGGCAGAGTCCTAATAGTATCACGTGTGTGTCAAGCAGAGGGATCCTTAGGGTGCTGCAGTTATGGGCCTTGGTCTCGTGCCATGACGGGGAGAACCACAGCAAATTCGCCTGTTTTGGAAAGGTTCTAAGGAGGAGTCAGCAGCTTTGCTCATGATTAGATAGGGGGTACAAGGGAATCAGGAGAGGGGAGAAAGCATCTGGGACAAGCAAACCAGTAGATAGCATTGTGTGTGTGCGTGTGTACTTGCGTGCATGCGTGTGTGTGTGTGTGTGTTTGTGTGTGTGGTGTATGAACTCTGTATGACCTGTTGTAATCTAAAGCTTTGTCTGCAGACGGGGCTATTAAAGCATTTGCTGCCACTGTGAACCGGTCTGAGCGTGGAGAGGCCACACTCACCGCTTGCCTTGGTGACAGTGTAGCCAGGAAGCAGGAGGTCCTTTTGGAGGCTGCTGTAATCCAGGAGGGGACAGTCAGATTTGCACAGATTTGACAGCCAGCTATAAGTGTGAATACTAAGCCCTAGTGCACAGGAGTCCCTTCAAAGTCTAGTGCGTCACCTAGCCCAGAAGTTCCACAACAGGGCAAGAGTCAGCATTAGTCAGTGTTAGAAAATGCAGGGGTGGGTTGGAGAGACTGCTCAGCGGTCAAGAGCACTGTGTGCTCTTCCAGAGTTCCTGCATTCAATTCCAGCAACCACACAGTGGCTCACAACCATCTGTAATATGAGCTGGTGACCTCTTCTGGTATGCAGGTGTACATGCAGATAGAGCACTCATATATGTAAGTTAAATAAATATTAAAAAAGAAAGAAAATGCAAGAGTAAATCCGAGTGCTTCTATTTCCCACGTATGAGCAGCTTCTCTCTCAGTTCTCTTGGGAGGAGCCACACGTCTGCGCCCTCTTGGCACTCGATGGAGCTCAGGAGCATAGGAACTGTCTATATGTGCTTCCTGCACTCTGACCGAGCTTGCCTTCATCCTTTCCCATTGTGAGAATAAAGTGGTTTGGATGGTTATTTTTTAATGTTGGGTATGTATTTATAAACACTTTGACTCTTTTTTTCCTTGTTTTAAGGTGAGAAGCCATTTACTTGTGAAATCTGTGGGAAATCTTTCACAGCAAAGAGTTCCCTTCAGACCCACATCAGAATCCACCGGTGAGCTGGTTTGGGTTTGGGTGAGACAGAGATTAGCTCTCTAGTGCATGCTGGCCTCAAACTCAGACTCTTGCTTCTCCACCCTGAGCACTGGGATAATAGGTGTAAGCCACCACCCCTGGCTTTTTCACTAAAGCTTCATAGGTATTTTTGTCACTTGGTGACCCCCTTGAACTGTGGTATTCTGTGGGGTGACCTATGACTATATATAAGCCTTTTCTCTAGTTGATACCATGGTAGAATTTTATGTGTGGCTTATTTTATTTTTTCATTAATTAAATTTCTCATTTAGGCAAAAATCAGAAGAATTGATTCTGACCAATAAAATTTGCATTGTTGGTTTCATGATTTAATTTGTATTGGAGGAGGCTAATCTAAAGCTTTTATCCTCAATCAAAACTAAACATTAGGGCCTGAGGAGGGGGCTCATTGACTAAACTGTTTGAGGTTTGTTCATATCTCCAGCCGCCATGTAAAAGCCAGAGGTAGCTCTACGTGCATGTAAGAGAGTGCAGGCAGGTGGCTCCCAGGGATTGTCTGACCGCCAGTCTAGCCAGATAGCAAGCTCCAGGTTCAGTGAGAGGCCCTGTCTCAAAAAGCAAGGTGGAGGGTGATGGAGGAAGAACCAGTGTAAGCTCTGGCCTCCACACGCACACAAACACAGACTACACACACAAACACAGTAAGTAAGGTGCTCTTGAAGTCTCAGTACTCAGAGGTAGACGCAGGAGGGTGGCCCACAAGTTCAAGGCTAACCTAGACTACAGAGTTAGACCGTGTCTCAAAAGAAGAAAAAAAGTTAATGTTATCTGGAGTTGATTATGATCATGTGTGCATACTAGGTAGGCAGAGGCAGGAGGATTGAGTTTGAAGCCAAGCTGGACTACACAGGAAATTCTGTCCAAAAGGAAAGTATTTTCTGAACAAATGCTCCCGAAAAGTTACTCCCAGGCTGCATTTAGGTCTAAAAGCTTCAGAAGTAATAAAGGGCTGCTCAAAGTTTAATATCGATATTAGTCGTGTACATAAAGTCTAAAAAGAAGCTGTAAGAACTAAACCAGAATAGAACTGTCCATGCAGCACAAAATTTTACTTTGTTATTTGAAACATGGAACAACAAAATTACAAACTTTCAGCCCATGCAGCCCAGTCCCATCTGCAGCTACCTTAGCCCCGTTGTAGCCCCTTTCATTCATTTATTCATTTACTTTATTTATTTTATTTATATGAGTACACTGTAGCTGTCTTCAGACACACCAGAAGAGGGCATCAGATCCCATTACACATGGTTGTGAGCCACCATGTGGTTGCTGGGAATTGAACTCAAGACCTCTGGAAGAGCAGTCAGTGCTCTTAACCCCTGAGCCATCTCTCCAGCCCCACCCTTTTTTCTTTTTGAGACTTGAAACCGAAGCACATAGAAGTGGCTTGCTCAAAGTCCAGAAGTTGGCAGAGGAACCTGTGACTCAGTATTCCTGTGTTCTTTTAGTTTGGTTTTGGGCTTTTTTGTTTATTTGTTTGTTTGTTTCATGTGAAGCAGAGTTAGAGTTTATTTTAAAGGTTTTGACATGGATTGAGTGACTGGCATTATGCGACAGTAAGCACTCAAGGGTCAGGTGCAGGGCTTGGCATTCCACTCCTCTTGATGGCTTCTGCCTAATTAAGCAGGAAGTAGAGAGCAAGTGTTTGCATATGCTTTCTTACAGAGGGGAGAAGCCGTACTCCTGCAGCATCTGTGGCAAGTGCTTCTCCGACTCCAGTGCCAAGAGGAGACACTGCATCCTGCACACGGGCAAAAAGCCTTTCTCCTGCCCTGAGTGTAGCCTACAGTTTGCTCGCCTAGACAACTTGAAGGCTCACTTGAAAATCCACAGCAAAGAGAAGCACACATCAGATTCCAGCAGTGTTTCTGGCAACAACGCTGACGAGGTCCGGAACATTCTTCAGCTGCAACCATACCAGCTCTCCACCTCAGGAGAGCAGGAGATTCAGCTTCTTGTGACCGACTCTGTGCATGACATCAACTTCATGCCAGGTGCCAGCCAGGGTGTCAGCATTGTAGCTGCTGAGAGCCCCCAGAGCATGGCCACAGGCCCGGCTGCCAATATCACCCTGCTCACACAGCCACCGGAGCCGCTGCAGGGCCTGATCCTCTCAGCTCCGCAGGAGCAGGCAGAGCACATTCAGAGCCTCAGCATGATCGGAGGCCAGATGGAGTCCTCACAGACTGAGCCAGTGCATGTCATCACACTTTCCAAGGAAACGCTGGAGCATCTCCATGCTCACCAAGAACAAACATCCAGCTCAGCATCTGCAGGGGACACAGGAGCCCATGCCACACCTCCCCCCTCCACTAGGCCAGGAGCAGAGCTGACTGAAGCGCCTCTGACCGTTCCGCTGGACCCTTCTCCTGGGGCACCAGTGACAGGGTGGCCCTTTGGGCCACCCTCTTACAGATCCTTAAAGATGTGAGCCAGCCATTCTTTATCATGGGCTCCATGAGGGCAAGATCTGTCTTATCTATAATACCAACTCATATTTAGCATTTAAAAATTGGTGAGGGATTCCACTTTGATCTACTATGTCTCTTTAAGATTGGTGGTTTTTCTTTGGGGGCATTGATTTTATACTTTTCTCTAAGTGTTGAATGTCCACAGCCATAGAGTATGGTCTTGTTTAGAACAAACAAGGTCATGCTTGGTTGAATCATTAGGTATAGTGGGATTCCATCCCGTTATTTCTCTTAGGCAGTATGATTGCCATTCCAAAATAAGTCAGGACTGACTGTAAGTGATCGCAGCAATCAGATTTCCCCTCTAGTAACTTTTACCCCTCAAAGAACACCTCTTGAATTTTATCTTTGTGTGTTACAATGGGCTGACCATGTTGTACTGAAGGTAGATTCATACTCAGAAACCATACTCAAGACACAAAAGCCAAAGTACCTTTTAATTGTTTGAGTTCAACTTTGCTTCAAAACATAGATTTATACATTTTTTAAAGAAGCAGGCTATTAAATTTTATTTTAAAAAATCATCAAAGTGTGAAACTGGGTCTAGATACTCATTTCAAATAAACCAGATTTTGTCAGGTAATGATACTTGATCTTTATCAAAAAGACCTGGAACTTTAAAAGTTTATTCAATGTACTGTAAGTCCTAAATACACTGCTGAATTCTACTTGAGTGCAAAATACTGATTTATGTGTTTGATCCTAGAACTTCCTAGAGGAAGAACTATACACTGATGGATTTTCATTGTAGTCTAGGTTAAATTCCACAACATACCACTTAATTTTGAGCCTCAGAGCGAAAGTAGCCAGCCTGTGTCTATGATTGTGTGACTTTTAAATCATCACCAAAAGATCAAGTTCTGTTTGGGCTACATTTTCAAGATGGCTGCATTAGTTGAATTCTTTGACCGACTTCTCAGGAAGCTGGTACCATGCTTGAGAAAAGAGCTAGGGTGCTTGGAACACGATGGAGGTGAACAGTCGTGTGAACTCCGTGTCACTTTAGATGGCAGGAATTGCCACCCATGCAAAAGAAAGAAAGAAAGACACTTCTTCAGGTTAGCAAGAACGTTTTTGTTCTATATTTACCGAGTTGTGTTTTATTATACATATTTTACAAATTGAATTACCAAGTTGAAGCAATATGTATCAACCAAGTAATGCAGAATCTGATCTGACTAGAACAACTTTTTACAATTACTACTTTACTTTTAGACCTAGTTTGGTCATTTAAGCCGCATATCCACTGTATATGTGTGAGCATGGGTTATGCATAGGTCTAACCCCCTGAGCCGTCACTCTAGCCCATTTATTCTTGAAACACAAAGTAGTTACCATCTTTTCAAAACAGCCTAATATTCATTTTTTTTCTAGAATTCTACCTTGTATTAAAGTAAAAATTCTCCGCTGTAGACAGCTAGATAATTATTCAGAAACATGGTAGTGTGGCTGTTGGTTTGGTTTTGGTGTAGGAGTCTCAGCTGATACATATGTATGCTAAGCTCTGCTGATCCAAGGCTATGTCTCTATGATTTCTAAGTAACAGTCTTACGCTGTGATGTCCCAGCTGAGTGAAATGTCTCCTTTCATGGGACCGACTGCACATGTAGTCTGCATGCCTGGCTACGAGTTACATTTAGTTTACTTTATAACAGTCTATCTTAGCACTAAGAAGTAAGTACAGTGAGGCAGGCCTATGATCATAGGACTGAGGGTGGAGGCAGGAGTGCCTTGAGCATAAGGCTAGCCTGAGCTACTTTGACCCTGTGAAAGAAAACGAGGCCTAGGGATGTAGTTCAACGGTAGAGTGTGTCCTGGCATGCACAAGACTGGGCTCCATCCTCAGCACTGGGAGAATTCACAATTTTCAAAAGCCATGTGTAACAACAGATATTAATCCTAACATTATTTAATCTACTATCCTGCTCTGTCTTAATTGTCAGCACAGCCTATACAGGGGCATAGGAGAGAAGCGATGGAGGGACTGCCTGGAGGGATTGCCAGCCTTCATAATGCTTCAACCATACTGCCAGCTTGCTCGCTGTGGTGACCCCCAACTGTAAAGTTACTTTATAGCTCTAAATGACCTGTGAGAGGGTCATCCCACCATGCCCGATTCCCACAGGTTGAGAACCACTGGCCGAGATCAAGTTGGTCTGTCAGAATACCCGGTGAGGAATTGTCTGGATTGTTAATTGATGTAACAAGGACCCAACCTTCTGTCGGTGGTGTCATTCCTCAAAAAAGTGGTGTCTAGGCTGTATTAAAAAGCTAATTAAGCCGGACAGTGGTGGGGCATGTCTTTAATCCCAGCACTTGGGAGGCAGAGGCAGGCGGATTTCTGAGTTCGAGGCCAGCCTGGTCTACAGAGTGAGTTCCAGGACAGCCAGGGCTACACAGAGAAACCCTGTCTGGAAAAAAAATAAATAAATAAAAAAATAAGCCCTTCTAAACTGTAGCGTAGGATCCAGTCCCAGCTGTGACTGCGTTCTGACCAGCTCCCAGGAGAGTCACATGTGATGGCGTTCTTGCCCTAGCTCCCTCATTACTCTTCCCACTCCCTGCTTACTCTTCATGACATTCCTATGAGGTACGTATCATTATTAGCATTAGGCCCATTTTACAGATGAGAACAGTGAGGCCGAAATGCACACCCTGTATTTGGGTGTGTCCCCAGTACATACTCTGCCCTTTGGAATGAACCTCTTTTTTAATAGCTTTCTAAAACAAGCTTTTTTAAAGGTTTATTTCATTTGTATGTTTATGAGTGTTTTGTCAGTATGCATGTCTGTGGATTATGTGCCCTCAGAAGTCAGAAGAGAGTGTCAGATCCCCTGGAACTGATGCTTTTGATTAAAAACAAAGGTGCATTGCCACCAAGCCATTAATCCAAGCACTTGGGAGGCAGAGGCAGGAAGGTCTGTGAGTTCTAGGACAGCCAGGTCTACAGAGTGAGTTCCAGGACAGCCAGGCCTACACAAAGATGTCTCAAAAGCCAAAACAACCAGGATTCATAAGACACAATGTGGTTTAGGGACTGTAGCCCCTCTGGCCGTGGCATGCCCTTTGTGAGGGCTGACATAGTAAGCACTGCTTTTTCAACAACACAGATTTATATTATTACAGTCCTGGCGAGAAACCTGACAGTTGGCAGAGATCCGAGTCTGACGCCTCCTCCCCGGCTCCCTGCTTGCTCTCCGAGTCGTCGGTTCTCTTCCCTGTGCCCAGCCTTCCACCTTTCCGAGACATCAGGCATGCTGCGTTAGCCCACACAAAGAACCTAATTTGTAACTTTGGTCACTTGAAAGGTCCTGCTTCCAAATGCAGTCCTACTTGGAGACGGTAGGATTGGAGCTGCCAAGTAGATTTGGGAGAAGAGAGGGGCCAGGCATAATTCAGTACTGATGGCCCTCGTGGACTGAGAAGGGACTGCGTTCTAGGGCCCATAGGAAGCAAGTCCTGCTTACTCCTCATGACATTCCTGTGAGGTATCATTATGATCATTAGGCCCATTTTATAGATGAGAACAGTGAGGCCCAAAGAGATAAAAGCCATAGAGTGGCAGAGCCAGAACTGAGGCCCAAGCCTGGGTGACCCCATTATACTGCATTGACAAAAATGAGACTAAAAGTGAGGTCTGTGTCTGAAAGGTTGACACACAATCAAATATACTTAGAGTTAGTGTCCTACAGAAAGTGATTAGTGCCATTGCAATTATACAGTATTTTTGCTATTAATCAAAATTTACCAACTAGATAGAAGCTACTCTGAAGGTGGGCATACTTCAACTACCTCAACCTCTGGAAATTGGCCTTTTTTTTTTTCCTGTTTTCTATTTTTCAAAGTAAGGATATTTTGAGTCTAGGACAGATTTGTTTTATAAGCATTAAGCTACATTTTTATCTTCAGTTTCTAAATTTCAGCCTAAACCCTCATGAGATCTAAGGAAACCGTTTGTCCTTGCTTTTGTAAATAGGAATGACCTCTAAGACCGCAATCTCCCCTGCCTGCCTCAGACTCTTAGGCAGGAGTGACCTGAGTGGGGCTGGCCTTGAGGGCCACCTTGTTTCAAAGTGACCCGTGACTAAGCAGAGGGACTTGGTTAGCAAGCTGTGCTCATCTGAAATGTCCCACACTAGACAAATCTTTAAGATAAAGCTCATTCAACTAGATTTTTGATAAAATGTAGGAATCCGACCACATTTCCATAATATCATCAAAGAATCGTGGCTCTTTGAAAAGTGATTAACTTCGCTGACATACGGGAAGAAGAAAAGAAACAGTCGAGGGTCAGAGGGATTCTGTGTCCTGGGGCGGGCTCATCATTTTGAATCTTAATAACTGTAATAGGACCCTTCATGAATTTGAAAATGATTTCCCAAGAATAGTTTAGCTTTAATTTGCTTTGGTTTGTCAAGTCAGAATCTCATACAGGTCCAACTGGGCTCCATGTTCTGATCCCCCTGTCTCCACCCACCAAGTTCTGGCATTACAGGTGTGCAACAGCATGCCTGGCCAAGTCCATATTACTCTGTCCCTGTTGAAAGTTAGACTGAAGCTTCATTGGTCAAGATTAGAGAAAACCACATTTTTAAAAATTACATGATTAAGTGACTTTTGGTTTGGAAAAAAAATATTTCCTTGTAATAATTGTAATTACAGTTGTGCTTGAAGAACAAAAGGAGATGTGGGAAGAACAGGTCCCTTGTTATGGAGGAGCCTGTGATCATTCTCTGACCTCCAGAGAAAGGGCTGCATAAAGAGCAGTACAGTGTCTTAAGGCCACACCTCCAAATAGTGCCACTCCTTGGCCCCCATAGGCTTGTTCAAACATGAGTCTATGGGGGCCATACCTAAGCATAGCATAATGAAAAATATTTAGCCCAACTTCCAAAGACTCCATAGTGTTGCGGGAATATATTAAAAAAGAAATCGCCCCGAAAACTTTCCTGCCCCGCAGGCCTACGTTCCCACTCTAGTGCCAGTACTAGCTGGCCACATCACTATGTCCCGGCGGACTCCTGCTCTTTTCTCCCAGCTAGCAAGATCATCTCGCTTACATGGAACACTCCACACAACCCACAATCAGTCATCTAGCACCTTGTTACCCGGTAGAAATATGACTCTTAAGGCTTAATTAGCCAATCATGTTTATATATCAGTAAGATCACAATTTACAAGATGACAGTACAATAATTTCAGAGCCAAATGATAAAAGACAATGTTTCAACCCAATTATTCTAACCTTGTGAAAACCTTAGCTACTGTAGCTGTTTAAAACCACGCAGGGTCTGGACCGTCCTCTTCCCCTGCCCCAGTGATGATTTCACCTTGCTTCTCTCCAGCTCTCTGACCTTTCTCACTCCTAAACTTCTAGCTCCACCTCTCTATTCCTCTCCAATCACAGGCCTGTCACTGCCCTAATGTGATTGGACAGAGAAAATGCTGCAACACCATAGTCTATAGCAGTCTCAACAATGTTAAAAATCCAAAGGTCAGAGCCATTTCTGAGATCCATCCAATCACTATACTGTAACCTCAAAGAAGGTTACAGTAAACTAGCTGGGCAAACTCCAAACTCTGCATTTTCGTATCTGATACCATGGTGGTCTTCAGATCTCCAACTCCTTTTTCATCTTTGTTGACTGCAATAAACTTCTCTCTCCTGAGCTGGTTCCACTTTCCGTTGGTGGCTTTCCTCAGCAGATATCTCATGGCTCTGACATCTCTAACATCTTGGGATCTCCAAGGCAGCGTTAACGTCAGAGCTTCTTGTTCCAGTGTCTGCAATCCACACATGATCTTCTGGGCTCCTCCAAAGGGCTGGCATCACTTCTCCAGCTCTGCCCTCTGTAGCACTCGAGGCTCTGGCTGACTCCACTCCACTGCAGCTGCTGTTCTTAGTGATCATCCCATGGTACTGGCATCTCTAATACACTGGGGTCTTCCACTGAAACTAGGCTTCACCCATAGGCTCTCTTCATGGTGCCAATCCTCAACTTCTTGGCATGAGCCCTTCAGTCCTGGGCCATCAACTACAACTGAGGCTGCCCCTTCACCAATGGCCTTCCATGGCCTCTCACAGTGCCAAGTCTCAGCTCCTCTTCATGACCCCTTCATGCCTTCACAACCAGTACCACCTGGGTGACTCTTACACATTACCAAGTCCTGCTGCAGCATGAGGTACAAGCTTGGCTATCTCTGGAATACAGCTTCTCTGTGCTCTCAGGAAACACTTCCCAGAAGATTTCACCTCAGTGATTCTGGTCTCTTCTTAATCACCATTAATTCCTTAGCTCCAGCTGACCAGCATCAATTGTCCCAGTGGTTCCTTCTACTCTGGAATCTAAAGCCAGAGCTACATGGCCGAAGCTCCTGAGTTCTGCTGCTTGCTGGGGCTGGAACATGCCCCCTGGCCCCCTCCCCGCCCCACCCCAATTCTATTACCAATTTTCTGTTTTCCAACTACCTCACTGCCTAAGCCTGGCTATCCTGAAACTTGCTCTGTAGATTGACCTTGAACTCAGATCTGCATGGTTCTGTTTCCTGAATTCTGGGATCAAAGGTGTGTATTGTACCATGCACCTGAATTTAAGTGTTTGTCTACTTGGAACTTGTTCTATACCAGGCTGGCCTTGAACTCAGGAATCTGCTTGCTTCTGTCTCCTGGGAGTAAAGGTGTGTAGCACCGTGCCTGGACCTAAGCTCTGCATGGCCATGGTTCCTCAAGATCTGGATCTAAAGCCTGTGTCTTCCTGTCTCGAGACCTGCATCCCAAGGGTACCCTCCATTTCTGGATTGTAGTTCGTTCCAGATTAAAAATCCAAACTATTCCTTGGTCAACTGCAAACACACAAACAATAAGCTTAGCTGGGTGGGGTCTTGCCCTGATCACCACCCCCTTAATCTCTTTATCTCTTTGAACACAAGACAACTCTATTTCACTTTCTGGTACCCCTTTATTACTTGAGCCATACATTTTATATTTTTCCTTTTCATTAAAATGTTCTTCATAAGACTAAACCAGAGGAAAAAAGTCTCTGCTGAACTCTTTTGAGACTTCCTTTGTCAATGCAATTAAGATAAATCTCTTTACTTTAGCCTTAGGGGGACTCTTCAGATAAGGGCAAAAAGCAGCCACATTCCTCACTAAAATACAGTCTCTAGGCCACGTACTGAAATTCTTCTGCACTGAAACCTCTTGAGCCAGGTCTGCACAGTTCAAATCACTCTCAGCAACAAAGTCTTCCTATCCCTTCTAGGATGGCCCATGAAGCCCCAATTAGAGCATCCCACTGCTTGCCAAACCCAAAGTCCCCAAACGCACATTCTTCCAAACAAAAGCATAGTCAGGCCTATCAGCAATCCCCCAGTCCCTGGTACCAACTTCTATCTTAGGGTTTTCCTGCTGTGAGGAGACACCGTGACCAAGGCAACTCTTATAAGGACAACATTTAATTGGGGCTGGCTTACAGGTTCAGAGGTTCAGTCCATTATCATCAAGGTGGGAGCATGGCAGCATCCAGGCAGACACAGTGCAAGAGGACCTGAGAGTTCTACATCTTCATTTGAAGGCCACTAGGAGAAGACTGGCTCCCATGTGGTTAGGAGGAGGGTCTTAAAGCAACACACTTCCTCCAACAAGGCCACACCTCCAAGTAGTGCCACTCCCTGGACCAAGCATATTTAAACCACCACACAGAAAGGAGTGTGGAGAGGAGTGGGGAAAAAGACAGGCAAGTTTATGTCAGATTCACCCAGTTGTAGAGAGGAGCAATTATTTAGTTTTGTGGGGGATTCCTTGCCCCCCGTTATTTTGTGATGGGATCTCCTGTAGCTCAGGCTGGCCTTGTTATGTCATGGAGGATGACCTTGAACTTGGATCCCCCTGCTTCCATCTCCTGAGTGCTAGTGTTACAAATAGAGGCAACCATATCCTGTTTTCATATGATGCTGGGTATTAAACCAGGGCTTCTTGCATGCCACGCAAGAATACCAACTGAGCTACATCCTTAGCCCACGAGTCATCTTAATGAGTCCCTCTGCACACGCACCTATCCCTGCATGCATGCATACCCTCTGCCCCACGACAGGCTCTATCTATCTATGTTGGGACTAAGACCTATCAGTTTTACCTCAGGCTATCTTTTGAGCCTATCCTGTCTCCATCTTCACTGTATGTTGTGTCCCTCCCCTAGAATCTGCCATGGGTTCTGAGTCCTGGTTTCTAATTTCCCTGCCCATCCCCTTCCCCCAATAGAAAGTTGTATTTTTTTTTACCATTATCCCCTTAGCAACATACAGAATGTCTTGCTAAATGGATAGATTATATTATTTTAATTATGACTTCAGCTTCTTCTGCAGTTCCTCTTGCACCTAGAATAAAATCCCCAGCCCAGCTTCCTCTCGGGTCCTTCTGCATTCGCACTTCCGGCCACACTGGTTACCTCTGTTCCAGCTCATTTCTGCCTTCTGGCTTAGGGGCAGATGGTTCTTCAGTCTGGAGAGTTGTCAGAGATTGCTGACTCACACCATGCAAGTCAAAGTTACGAGAGGCCCGTCCAGACCCTCTAATCTTAATCCAGCTAGCGTCTCATAAATTTAGGCATGCTACACCTCTGGCTCATTGCCTATTTTACATTGGGAACTTTGTCTCTCTGGGTTGTACTGACTCTAGGCCAGGCCCATGAGAGCTTCAGATTCTGAGCTTCAAATTCAAGACCTGACTTATAGACTGATTTATAGATATCTTCTCTGGTGTTAGACAGTTTATTTTCTGGCTCTAAGCCCATGAGGTCAGAGGTTGGGAGGTGAGATAAGGAAGTAAAAATGGCTTTGCAGAAAGACAGAACTTGGTCTGAGACAAAAAAAAAAAAAAAAAAAAAAAAAGAGGATCCTGTCCTTAGTGTCTCGGGACTTTAAACTAAGCAGCTGCTAGTGTGATGTTTTCCAAACCCATTAGAATGGGATTCTTTTAAAATTGAATTTTCATGTGTGGGTCATTTGTTTTATTTAATCCAACATGAACTATAGTCAGTATGACTAGGCCAACTACTTTTAACTCACATAAATACACACTTGCGGATCATAACTCAAGATCCTAATACGGGAAAAAATGCTTGTTTTACTCTGTACGTTTCAGAGAATCAGCAACACTGAATAAAAAGACCTCAGCCCTGAAACTGGCTGAGGAAGTTGGGTCATTAAAAATTCCTCCATTTGGAGACCAGGAGACTGAGGTGTGCTGTTGGTGAATTCGAGACACAGTAGACCTGGTACAGAAATGTGACTGGACAGACAGGCAGACCTTCTGGAGTCCAGACAGACCACTGCCCTCCCCACAGCGCGGTGGCTCTACCGGGAGCCTTTAACTAGCAGCAAGGAAGGCTGTAAAGTAGCAGGTTTTTAAGCGGAGGAACCTCTGTGATCTTTTTAAAAGACAGCCTTTACAGTCTTTACAGTTTGTTGCTCATAGAGCCACACAACCCTGTTTGGCTACAACTGAAAGTCTCTGGGGGAACCTGGGCCTTTGTAAACAAGACACAATAAGTTGCTGGTATCCATCTGCTAATGAAAGGAAAAGGCATGATCCTGAAAGCCGGAAGCTCATTTATACTGGGCTTTTTAGAGCATTTTTTACACTGTGTGTTTAAGTATGGGTGTGTCTGACATTCTGCAAATTTGTTCTGAGCAAGATGATGTCACTCTCAAGAGTCTCTCAAGAACACGAGTGGGCCCAGCTCAAAGGCTTCCCTGGCTTCCAGAGCTGTGTGCCCTGGCCGAACTGCTGGCGTCTCCTGGCAGGGAACTGGCATTTCCTCTTGCTTCTCTCTCTGCCTTCTTATCAGCCGCAGCTGATCGTGCTCCGGGAACTCCGGATTTACTGGGGATCCCAGTATCTCTGGACAAAAGGCAAAATGATTTATTCAAACCCAAACCCAAAAAGACAGCCACTGGACCTCCGCTCTTGTTGGTTCCCAGACCTCCAGAAGAGAGATGTAGCCATTTTTTCCTAGGCTAAGCACTTCTGGGATAGCGATTTTACTTCCTCGTGATGCCAGACATTATTTCAGTTCCATGGATTAACAGTGGTAGGTTGGAGTCCACAAAGGCCTCGGGCTGATGGCATCTATGCCACTGGCTGTTGACCCTGTGTGGTCATGAAGTCTCATTGACTTTTTAGTAAAATAGGTTTTGTCAACGCTCATGCAATAAATGAGAACTGCCGTTTTATTAACTTTAACTGGAGCTGCTTGATTTTGAAAAATTACCGTCACGCTACAATTTCCTAACGGGAAATACTAAGAATTAGATTCCAAAGTTTCTCAGCATTGTCTCTTTCCTGAGTCTTGACTTTAGTTCTGAACCTTGAAGTCCTAGCCTCTCCCACATACCCTACCATTCTGCCTTCCTTAGTTGAACGAACACACACACACACACACACACACACACACACATGCGCGCGCGCGCGCGACTCCTTGTTCCCTTTGTGTACCTGGCTGAAAGATGTGGACCAGGACTTTAAGCTTTGTCCTTAGCCTGAACCTGGGAGCCGACCGACCTGTCCCAGGAGAGATGGACCCCCGCAACTGGATCCTCGATAGCAACAGGAGTGTGAATTTCTCGGTGGGAGAGGTGACCAGAGCTCAGACATCTGGCGCCACCCTCGGATCCTGCAGCTTCAACAAACTTCTTGCGGGAGGCCTGCCGCTGCTCCGCCAGCTCTCGGAAGTGGCCTACAGCGTGGGTACCACCGGGGTGGATTCAGGCACGGTCACGCAAGTCTCTGCCCTCCCGGTCCCTGCCGGCTCAGAGCGTTTGGAGGCCCCCAGCAGCCCCTGGTGCAGGCAGAGCCACGCCCTACAGCACCACCCTGCAGGCGTGGGCGGGGCCCAGGCTGTCCCAAGAGGAGGACTGCGGCTTAACGAGGTTCGGGTAAGTCTTCCTCTGTGTTGTGCGCTGGCGCTGCGGTCCAAATTCCTCCGAACTCCCGGGTTCCTGCCACCAGGCATCTCTTGCTTTCCGTGCGCCACCCCTTCCTCTGCCCTAGCCCCGAGACACCCTTCCGACAGGAAGCGGCTCTTCCAGCCCCAGAATCGCCCGGTAAGTAGTCCAGCGGTGCCAGCTGGGCGCCCGCCGGCTCGCTGGGCTGGGGGTGAGAATAAGGAGGGGGGTGGGGAGCGCTTCCGGGGAAATGGGGTAGGGAGCCACGCCTGGCTGGTTTGGCGGTTCCTTCTGCCGGCCCTACCCAGATCAGCGCCTTTGTGCAGATTTTGCCGTCTAGAGTGTTGAGAGTTCCTCACCTACGCTGCCCAAGGTCCAGCTCTCCATCCCTTTAGACGCTCCACCTATGGCGCATCCTTTGTGCTTGTTTCCAGTCTGGGTACCTCTTTTATTTCCTTTAGCAGAGGTCGCTCCATCTCCCAGACTCCCACTTCCAAAAGGGACTCCTGTCCTTTCTGAAGACCTATCCACTCTTGTCCTAGTGACCCGCGATGGACAACCTTTGCCTCCTCCTACCGCGCGGGTAGTGTAGGGGCTGCTGGAGGGGGATGGTAGATCGGCCCACAAGGACCTAACCCCCAGTTTGACACCCACCCTACCTAGCTGCCTCTCCCACCGAGAGCAACCCATTCCCCGCGTACTCTTGATCTTTTCCGGTGGCAGCTTGAGAAAGTCCTTCAAGAGCCCTTAAGCTGCGTGTGGGCTGGAGGGCAGGAAAAGGGTACAAAGAGAGGCCTTGTCTCCAGAGATTCCTAGGAGCGCACAGAGGAAGGCCCGTGGGAGCGAGGCTAGGGGTCGATTAATGATGTGAGGGTCCGCGGAAGGGGCAAGGCCAGCCGCTGCTGCCCCCGCTCCTTCCCACAGCCCGTTGGAGCAGCGACACGATTTCATCTCAGGGGAAGTGTTTTGACCACAGTGAGTCAGAAAAGGTCTGTCACACAGTCAACAGTCACCACATTCTCAGGCTATTTGTGAGCGCAGTTTGGGTGGCTGCGAGGTGGAACCTACACTGACAGTGTGGCCCCTTGTCAGGAGGCAGGCACGTGGGAAAGAACTTTGCCTTTGGGGAGAGGCACATCCCACAACCAGCGTGGCACTAAGTCCGCCAAAGGGCGCTGGCGTAAGGAGACTTAGGAATAAATGGGTGTGTGTCTGTCAAGCAGTAGTACTGGGTGTTAGTTCCTGCTGTCTACAAGAAGAGAAACCTCCACCCCCACCCCATCCCCGGCAGCCCGCTGAGAACCCTCCCCCCACCCCCGTCCTACTTACAGGACCTAGGGATCGCCTACTACAATTCCTTGTCCCCTGGGCCTCAGAGATCCCATATGATGGCTGCTGTGTCCCTGGACGACGGGAGGTTCCCTTAGCGTCCTTGTGCCCAGGACTACTGCGTTTTCGTTTCTAAATTTGGTGAATTTCAGTTTATGAGAGATAGCTGCTGTCTCGGGAGTGGCCTGGGAATGGGCTGGGAGCAGAACCAATCAGAGGTGGACCCTGGGCTCCCTTGTGACACCGGCCTGCTCTGCTGGCTCCTCCCCCTCTCTTTTCCCTCCCTCCAATCTTTCCTTCTCTTCTTTCCACAGGCTCTGGGTTTTGCCCCAGCGGCTCCTCTTGTCAGCAGGGGCCCTGCATGGCTTCCCCAACCTCCACCAACCCCGCACATGACCACTTTGAGAGCTTTGTGCAGGCACAGTTGTGCCAGGATGTAGTGAGCAGCTTCCAGGGCCTCTGTAGAGCCCTGGGGGTGGAGTCTGGTGGGGGATTGCCCCAGTACCACAAGATCAAGGCCCAGCTCAACTACTGGAGCGCCAAGTCACTGTGGGCCAAATTGGACAAGAGGGCAGGCCAGCTTGTGTACCAGCAAGGCCAGGCCTGTACCAACACCAAGGTAATGAATATGTAGAGTCGGGGAGTGCTGTGAGCAGCAGGGAGTCAAAAGGAGACCGGAGGCTATACGCCTGCCCACCTTGTGTGCTTGCTTGCTTGCAGTGTCTCGTGGTAGGTGCTGGGCCTTGCGGACTTCGGGCTGCCGTGGAGCTGGCACTGTTAGGTGCCCGAGTGGTGCTTGTGGAGAAGCGTACCAAGTTCTCTAGGCACAATGTGCTCCACCTCTGGCCCTTCACCATCCATGACCTTCGGGCACTTGGGGCCAAGAAGTTCTACGGGCGCTTCTGTACTGGTACCCTGGACCATATCAGTAAGAACTTTATGTTGGCCCTCGGGTTGGTGTGCCTGAGTGTAGAGGCGGGAGACAGCAGGACCAGGCAAAAGCCAGGGTGAACAGGTGTCACTTTAACAGGGTGACCTTTAAGAACCAGATCTGACATCTATAAAACGGACAGTGATTTTTTTTTTTTCTTATCCAAGTAGTAAGCTGCCTGGTTTCTGAGCTCAGATGTTATCAGATGTTGAGAGTTGTGTGGTTGTAGATAGGCTCCGTGCTCTCTTACGCCTCCTGTAGCTCTGAACAGGCACACACTAGAGCGAGAGAAGGTGTGAGTCCATTCCTAATGCTGTCTCACTTCCAGGCATCAGACAGCTTCAGCTGCTTCTACTGAAGGTGGCGTTGCTGTTGGGGGTGGAGATTCACTGGGGCTTCACATTCACTGGCCTCCAAGCCCCTTCCAGAAAAGGTAAGTATTTCGGAGCTCTTGGGAGCCTTTCTCCACCAAAGAGAGATCCCTACAAGATGCCAAGGGAGGGCTGGGCGGGAGTCAGCTCTCTTTCCTGGCTGTGAAGTCCGGGCAGCCCTGGCCTCAGACAGCGAGTCTGAGGGAAAAGCAAGGTAGGCGCAGTATGGCCTTCCTTGGCTGCGGGGAGGCGGGATCTGATAAACTCCTTTCCAGACTGTTGAGTCCTTTACGAATTTATTTTGTTTCTCTAGCCTAACCTGGGAGTGTAGGGCCCCTCTGACCTCTGCACCTTGGTGGCTCTCATGCTCTCTGTCTCAGGGAGTGGCTGGCATGCCCAGCTCCAGCCCAACCCCCCAGCCCAACTGGCCAACTATGAGTTTGATGTCCTCATCTCAGCTGCAGGAGGCAAATTTGTCCCTGAAGGTGAGTGACCCTTTTCCTCATTGATGGATGATAGATAGATGATAGATAGATAGATAGATAGATAGATAGAAAGAAGCCGGTGTCCTATGCTCCCTTGAGCATACTTCCTAGAAGTATTACCCCTGCTTCCCCCTACCACCAGGCTTCACCATCCGAGAGATGCGTGGCAAACTGGCCATTGGCATCACGGCCAACTTTGTGAACAGGCGCACAGTGGAGGAGACACAGGTGCCGGAGATCAGTGGTGTAGCTCGGATCTACAACCAAAAATTCTTCCAGAGCCTGCTCAAAGCCACAGGTCAGGGCTCACCCTCAAAAGGCCTTCCCTTTCTCTTCCCTTCACCATGGGATGTTTCCCACTTGCCCGTCAGACCTAGGAACCCCACTTTTGCCCATCCTGGGTTGTCTCACCAGCAAAAGAGGAAGAACTGTCCTCAGGGCCCAGCAGCTGTTCACTTGGTGTGAAGGACCCTGGGACTCTCTCTTAAATGCCCAGCTATTTTGCTTTGTGCTTCTTCATGCTGGAGACTAAGAATGATGTACGTTGCAAACGTCTGTTCAAGAGGGTGCCATGTTTACTTTGGCTCTGTACTGCTGCTATGTGACCAAGGGATACAGGCCTCCCAGCTGTCATTCCACCTGGCTTCCCCTCTTGCCTCCGGGGCCAGGACAGATGCCCCTTTGTGCCAGCAGATCTGTGTGTGGGACACTCACACTCAGCCTAAGCCATGAGCTCAGCTCTCTGAGGTCAGCCGCGGCGTGGGTGCTTAGGGAGGTGATGTATGCAGAATCGTTGAAGGCTCATCTCCAGTCCTCTGCTCCACCCACCAGGTATTGATCTGGAGAACATAGTGTACTACAAGGATGATACCCACTACTTTGTGATGACAGCCAAGAAGCAATGTCTGCTGAAGCTGGGAGTGTTGCGCCAGGTAGGCCCTGGGCCCAGTGGGGAGGAGGGCACAGTCCACCCCAGTTATGGACGGACCCCACCCTCCCCTGCCTCCAGCAGGAGCTCCCTGAATGTGGGTAGCAGTAGGAATCCTAGTGTGGCCTAAACGTACAGATGTGGTGCTAGTCTAGTGTGCTCCAGGACTGAGAGGGTTCTTGTCTCCTCTCGCTGCCTGTTAGTCACCAGGGCTTAGCCTGGTACCTGATGAGTAGTTAAGTACCTACTGTGTGCTCACTGAATGGATGAAGTAGTTGGATACCTTTCTTCTGTGTACTAAGTACTATGCGCTTGCACACTTAGTGCGAGACTAAGTACTATGCTAAGTTGTATGTTGTTTGTAAAAGCTGAACAAACGAAGGCTTTGATGGTATCGGGACAAAAGTCTACGACAGCAGTGACATTGGGCTTGAGACCCTCTGCAGCAGGGTGCGTATTGAGGAAGGAATTCGAATATGAGAGTCAGGCTACTAGAAGTCTACACCCAGGGTTTTTTTCGAGACAGGGTTTCTCTGTATAGATAGCCCTGGTTGTCCTGGAACTCACTCTGTAGACCAGGCTGGCCTTGAATTCAGAAATCGGCCTGCTTCTGCCTCCCAAGGGCTGGATTAAAGGCTTGCGCCACCACTGCCTGGCCTCCAGCCTGGCTTTCAATTGCTATGTGGTCTAGGCAGTCTCTCCCCGTCTAGGCCTCAACATGTGTACCTTCTGTACTCCTCTGTAAAGTGGGGTGATGCTGAGCGTGTGACTCGACTCTCAGAGGGCTCAGGTTCTTATCTCTCGGCCATGTAGGACTTGCCAGAGACTGATCAGCTGCTGGGCAAAGCTAATGTGGTACCCGAGGCTCTGCAGCGCTTTGCCAGAGCAGCGGCTGACTTCGCCACACACGGCGAGCTTGGGAAACTAGAATTTGCTCAGGATGCACGCGGGCGGCCTGATGTGGCGGCCTTCGACTTCACAAGCATGATGCGGGCAGAGAGTTCTGCTCGTGTCCAAGAAAAGCATGGTGCCCGCCTACTACTGGGGCTGGTGGGAGACTGCCTAGTGGAGGTGAGCATTTCAGGGATGCATATGGGTGCCTTGGTTCAGGAGGGAGCCCTCTTGCAGAGGGCGGGGCATATAAAGCCTGCTTGTTGTGGGAGGAGCTTAGGGGCTGCTTGGTGGAGGGGAAAACTGTGTGGGATGGAAAAGGGTCTTCCCCCACCGGAGATGTCTGGGCTTGGGACACACACATTGGATTCTCATTGAGTGGCTCCCTGTTCCTCATACCCCGCAGCCCTTCTGGCCTCTGGGCACTGGAGTGGCCCGAGGTTTCTTGGCAGCCTTCGATGCCGCCTGGATGGTGAAGCGGTGGGCAGAGGGTGCTGGGCCGCTAGAGGTGTTGGCTGAACGGTGAGGCCGGGGTTCAGAGACTAGTCGGTACTGGTAGGCAAGACATGATTCGGGACACGGGTCAGGAAAAGGGGGCAGGAGATCCTGAAGGAAGGGATGGAGGCACGGGACTACAGGAAAGCCCTGCGGTTGCTCAGGGGTGGGTGCTGACAGCTCCCCTCGTGTCTGTGCACCGCCTTCCACCACCACCGATAGTGAGAGCTTGTACCAGCTTCTGTCACAAACATCCCCCGAGAATATGCATCGAAATGTAGCCCAGTATGGGTTGGACCCTGCCACCCGATACCCCAACCTGAACCTCCGGGCTGTAACCCCCAATCAGGTCAGACACTCTCTCTCTACCCTGCCCTCCCACCCACGCCCACCGCCTGTCTTCCCAGATCGCCTTCTTTTCCCAGGCCTGGTCTTCCCTCCTTAGCTGCTGTCCCAGGGGGTCAGCCCTAGCGTAGACAGGCTCCTCCCTGTGGGCTGAAGGGGTGGGTGGTCAGCTGCCTTGAAACTGAGGGGAAGCTGCCTTAGGTGCAAGACCTCTATGATGTGGTGAACAAGGAGCATGCGCAGAGGAAGAGTGACGAGCCAGATGCCAGGAAGCCGACCACAGGTGAGCAGGCCTTGCGCGGGCCAGCGAGGCACAGTTGGCCCGCAACAGTGTTAGGAGAACCCTGCGCTGCAAAGCTGGTTTTGTGGATTTAGTGGGGTGGGGTAGAGGCCACAGAGCTTGGGCAGCAGCTGTGTGCCAGCATTGGAGCGGCCCAGTGGTTTGCACCGCTGTGCTGTATTCCACCGGCAGTGCTGTGTTCCACCGCTGTGCTCAGTAGCCACAGCTGTGCTATGCAGTTCCAGCTTTTGCCAACCCCTTCCTGTTGCCATGGGTGTGAACCCAAACCACCAGTTCTGTGAACCTCTGAGCTTCGCTGCCCTTGTTTCCACTCCCCTGACTTTTATGAGACTATAGCAGTCGCTCTTTATTTGTTTCCCAACTCCATGTCAAGAAGGGCGAGGATTTAGAAGGAAGGAGGCTGCGCGCCCCGCAGCAGGTGTGTGTGGGCCTTGGGCACAGCATGGCTCTGCTCCCCTAGGGTCGGCAGGCACTGAGGAGCTTCTGCACTGGTGCCAGGAGCAGACGGCTGGCTTTCCTGGAGTCCATGTCACTGACTTTTCTTCCTCGTGGACTGATGGCCTAGCTCTGTGTGCCCTGGTACATCGCCTACAGCCTGGTCTGCTGTGAGTCCTACCTCCCTCTCTCCCGTGCCCAGCCCTCCCTTCTACTGCTCGGTAGGAAGATGCTGCGCAGGAGTTGGCAGCCCAGTGAGTCCCAGCTCCGCCTGTCCCTAGAGTTGGTAATCCAGTCTGGCTCTGCTCAGTCGCCTAGCAAGGTTTTACAGAGTCTAATGCATCCGGATGCCGTGGAAGACTGGGAATGGAGGGCGGGGGTAGAGCACACTTGCTTAGCATGAGTGAAACCTCAGTTCAGTCAGCAAACACACACACACCACATGCACACACACACACATATACATGTGCATGCACATATGCAAACACACATACACACATGTGCACACATACATGTGCATGCACATATGCAAACACACATATGCACACGCACATGCACACACATACACATTGCTGCTAGTCGTATAGCATGCAACTATAATCAAAGCACGTTGGAAGCAGAAGCAGGAGAATCACTGAAAATTTGAGGCCAACCTTGGCTACACAGCACCAGTTCAGATCTCTTAGAACCCCAACTCATCTTCCCAAAGGAACTCCCTTCCCCAGCCAGGCCTTCCTTGCTACTCCTGGGGGTTAGTCCTACCACAGGAGGCCCTGTCCCTATGGGTTAAAGGGCTGAGGGGTCAGACATGTCAAGGAGCCTGTGTAAAGGAAGTGATGAGCGGGGAACAAAAGACTGCACAAAATGACACCGAGGTAGACACCTACCAACAGGCCAGCCTTCATGCACTCACCCACTTTGTGCCTATAGTGGAGTCAGGCTTGTGTCTCATTGGCATTTCATCTGATGCCCCACAGGGAACCCTCGGAGCTGCAAGGCATGGGAGCTCTAGAAGCCACGGCCTGGGCAATGAGGGTGGCAGAACATGAGCTGGGCATCACACCAGTGTTGTCTGCACAGGCAGTCGTGGCTGGCAGTGACCCACTGGGCCTCATTGCGTACCTCAGCCACTTCCATAGTGCCTTCAAGAACACGCCCCACAGCTCAGGTGAGTTGGAGGGTAGCTGGGCAGGAGGGGGGATGGACGGCATGGCTGTAAAGACCCCAGTGCTGACAGCTGGACTCTGCCTGCAGGCCTTGTCAGCCAGCCCCCTGGGACCTCCAGTGCTATACTTTTCCTTGGCAAACTCCAGAGGAGCCTACAACGGACCCGGGCCAAGGTGAGGCTTCAGAGCAGGGTTGAGGCTAAAGAAGGGGTGCCCAGTGAGGCCGAGGGGAGGGGAGAGCTGGGCTCAGGTTATCTTCAGTCATAGGACTTATTGCGGGACCACAGAGAAGATGCTGGTGACAAGAACATTCCCTTGCAGGTAAATGCAGGCAGGGTAGGAGAGTCCAGCACTGTTTCTGCCCTGTCCTACTTCCTCTGCGTCTTGTCCTCCGTTGCCGATTCTACAGGTCCTGATCCTGTCTCCCTGTCTAGTCTCCCTCCCTTTCCTGCCAGCCCTCCTTTCTGTACACATCCACCCCCCTGCTACCTGAGCATCACCTCCTTAGGTAGAGGAGACTCCGAGCACTGAGGAGCCGCCTGTCTCTGAGCCCAGTGTGGTCCCCGCAGTGCCCTCCGAACACCAGGAGGTAGGTCCAGGGCCCAGTCTGAGAATGCCTAACAGGGTAGAAAAGGGCTACGTGAGAACGGAAGACCTGGGCAGTTGGCAAGCAGCTGACCCTGTATCGTGCGGCTCTGTGCAGGCCGGAGCAGAGGATCTGTGTGAACTCTGTGGGAAGCACCTCTACGTCCTAGAACGCTTCTGTGTGGACGGCCATTTCTTCCACCGGGGTTGCTTCTGCTGCCATACCTGTGAGGTGACACTGTGGCCAGGTGGCTATGGGCAACATCCAGGAGATGGTAAGTGGGCCTGGGAGAGGCTACAGGGACTTGGGGGTGGGGAGGGAGACGGAGGCTGGACAATAGGTGGAAACAGGCTCTCAGCCCCTCCAAAGCTCTAGGTATGGAGTCTTAGAAATCAACTGTAAGCCTCTGAGTGTCTGAGCTCTCCTACCCTTCCCAGGATATTTCTACTGTCTCCAGCACCTACCCCAGGAGGACCAAAAGGAGGCTGACAACAATGGAAGTCTGGAGAGCCAGGTTAAAGCAAAACTCTGTGTGATGGGATGCGGGAAGAGGCAGGTGTCCCCACATCAGCGGGCTCTGCGGGCAGTAAATGAATGCTGTCCTCCACTGAAGGACACTTGTCGCCAGAGCACTCACTGCCTGACAGTGTCTACAAGGTGGGGTGCATGACCTTACCATAAGGTGGCCTTTCCAGGAGCTCCCTACACCAGGACACAGTGACATGCAGCCAGACCCCTCCTCTCCTGTACCTCCTGTGACAAGGGTCAGCCCTATCCCGAGCCCCAGCCAGCCTCCACGTCGGCTGATCCGCCTCTCCAGTTTAGAACGTCTAAGGCTGTCCTCCCTGAATATCATCCCTGACTCGGGCTCAGAGCCTCCACCCAAGCCCCCACGGAGTTGCTTGGACTTGGCCCAAGAGTCCCTGAAGAGCAGCTTTGTGGGCTGGGGTGTGCCAGTCGGGGCACAAGGTAGGTGCTCTTCCTACAGATGTGCTCATCTGGGAGGCTTCAGGGAGAATGGGCACTAGAATTTTTAGAGTTCCCTGGACTCCCAACCCATACCTCCCTCTCATCTGCTCAGTTCCTGAGGCCATAGAGAAGGGGGAGGAGGAGGAGGAGGAGGAGGAAGAGGAGGAGGAGGAAGAGGAGGAGGAGAAGGAGGAGCAGCTGCCGCCAACTTCGGAGCCAGACTTGGAGCAGGTAAATAGCAGGAACCCAGCTGCCTACTCTGAGCCAGGAGGCATCTGACAGGTATTTAATACCTGACCATAGAAGCACCAAGAGCAGGTGCTCTCCTCTTTGAATGCCTTCTCACCTAGTCTCACATGCTTGCCTCTAAGTCTTTATCCTGTTTATCAGAATTTGCCTCTTCCCATCCCAGTTTTCCACCCTCCCAGTTTCCTCCATTCCTAACCAGAGACCAGACCTTACTGCTGCCTGGCCCAACCTTCCCCACAGACTCCACTGACTTGGGCCAAGAACTCAGGTACCATGACTAAGTACTCAACGCAGTATCGAACCCTCAAGCGCAGAGCCAAAGAGGAGGAGATGAAGAGGTTTTGCAAGGCCCAGGTGAGGCCTGGGCGAGCCCCGGGCACCAGAGTTCTGACAGGGTCGGTTATCTGAGCTCAGAGAACCTTCAGTGCTCTGTTCTTGACCAATCTGGTGTGTCCTGCCTTACAACCCACAGGCCATCCAGCGAAGACTAAACGAGATTGAGGCCGCTATGAGGGAACTGGAGGCCGAAGGCACGAAGCTGGAGCTGGCCTTTCGGAAAGGGAGCAGTGAGTAGAGATTCAGGAGTGACATGCTAGCACATACACCTCTCTGGCTCCCAGCAACATGGTCAGCCCTCAGCAAACCCCCCAGCCCAGTGGATGTTTACATAGCTGATTCCCATGATGGCCTGTTGTCCCTGGGTCCTGTCACCCTGTGACCTCTTCCATTCCTTCCCCATCTTATCAGGCTCTCCAGAACAGCAGAAGAAACTCTGGCTGGAGCAGCTGCTCCAGCTCATTCAGAAGAAGAATAGCCTAGTGACTGAAGAGGCCGAGCTCATGATCACGTAAGGCCAGGGGTGGAGACACGGCACGGGAGCCAGGTCCCATCCCCGTGCGTGCCCTGCCGAGCTGTGCATCTGCTGTCTCTGTTCCCACAGGGTGCAGGAGCTGGACCTGGAAGAGAAGCAGCGGCAGCTGGACTACGAGTTGCGGGGCTACATCAATCGGGAAGGTCTGTGAGCTATCTATCTCATGACTTTGGATACTGACCAAGGAACACAGTCCTTTGGCCTGTGTATGTCCTGCTGAAACGATTCAGGAGAAAGCCAAAGGATGTGACTCCCAAACCTCCACTCCCCCTCCAGTCATGGCTGCACAATATTTTGTGCAATATTTCCTCCAACATGAGTGCTGGTGCTAAGGAAAACTTGGGAAGCACTAGGGTGGCAAACCTAAGTTTGAAGTCTCAACAACAAAGACTGGGGTATAGAATCCACAGGCTGAGCTAGCTTGATCCTCTCCTCAGGCTCCCTGCCCAGGTTCCTGTTCTCTAAGCTTCATCTTCTCCCTTTAGAAACTCTGAAGACAGAGGCCGATCGGCAGTCTGAGAACCAGGTCCTAAGGAAGCTGTTGGAAGTGGTGAACCAGCGGGATGCTCTGATCCAATTCCGGGAAGAACGGAGGCTCAGTGAGATGCCTGTGTAGATGAGGGCCCAGGGCTAGAAGATGGTGTTTAGCTGCCTCCCTACCCCATAAGCAAGACACCTTTACAAGGGCTAAACCTCCAACATCTGGACGGCCTGGTCAGGGACTTTGTTGTTTACAATAAAAGGATTATGACCATGAACAGAGTTTATGCTCTGTGCTGGCAGGAGATGGGGGTTGTGCAAGGAAGTCAGGTGATAAGCCAATGCTCTGAAGCCACACAGCGACAAGCCCACTGACCTTCAGTTCCCATCATGCCTCTGCAAGGGACAAGGTAGAGCCACTAGAGTGTGTCAAGCAAGTTTTATTGTTCTTCAGCTCTGTCCCCCTCCTGCTGCAAACACTGGGCTAGGTGAGGCTCTGAGCCTAGGTCCCGGGTCTCCGTTTCCCTAGTCAGAACATGCTGCATCTCAGCCTGGGCTTGACATAAGCCCTTGGCCTCCTGTTTGTGGAAGAGGTAGACTGCACCTGCCCCCAGCACCAGACCCACACTGGGTGTCCAGAGGACCACGGCCACTTCCCTGGCCTCTTCTCCTGTGGCCAGGACACACAGCAACACCAGGAGGGACAGCCCCCAAATGATCACATAGCCAGAGAATGCAGTCCACCAGCGAGCTTTAGCTATGCCTAGCCCCAGCTCTGTCCTCGCCTCTCTTAGCACACTGATCAGGGCGGACCTTTCCGGCGGGCCTAGAACAAGGGAGAAGGTAGAATAGGGCAGGGTCAGCATGGAGGCGAGGCCGCCTTAAAATAAAAAGGGGGTACAGGGGAAGCTGCTCACCTCGGGCAGGGCAGGGGTCTTCCTGAGGGGGACTGGGCTTCACATACAGAGTAGCCATGAGCGCCTCATGGTCAGAGAAGGGTGTGCCATTGTGGGGGTCACAGCCCGTAGTGGTTTTCAGAGTCTTACAGCAGATGTGGAACCCAGAGACTGCCTAGGAAGAGCAAGAACACACAAAAGCTTGAAATTCTCCCAGAGAACCAGCCAACAGGATCCCACTCCCCAGCCATCAGTGGCTGAAGACCAGCACGGGCTAGTGACAGGGGAAGAGAATGGAGAAGGCATGCTGGGAATAAGAGCCTGACCTTGTAAAGCACATAGTCAATACGGATGCCAAGCGGAAAGGGTCCCAGGTCCTGCTGGCTGACGTAGCAGTTCTTGGGAACCATGGTGCAGCCATCATCGGAGCCCTAGGGAAACAGGTAGCTAGGATGCAGATGGGAAGATTGAAGCAAGGTGGGGGTAGGTGGGAAACAGCCACTCACCTTGAAGTCCTCAGTCTCAATGAAGGCGTCACGGAGCCCTGTCCACTCTTTCAGTAGGCAGCAGCCCAGGTCTTTGGGGTGCATGTTGAGGTCCCCACACAACAGAACCACATCTGCATTCTTGGATGTGTGGCTGAGTCGGGGGGAAGAGTGGCAAGGAGGGAATTCTTCCCTTACTATGTGCCCTCTCAAGGACAACCGCCACCCTTCAACCCTCGTCCCCACCCCACAGCCCCCAGCAAACCCAGGCTCACACACTGGATGAACTGGGCCAGTTCCCAAGCTTGGGACACACGGTGCGCAAAGTAGATGTCCTTCTGCCGGCTGTACTCGGCATGTAGCTAGAGTGGAATATGTGAAATTAAAGAGAGGGCTGTCTGTCTCAGGCTTGTCATCGGTCACACGGCATAGAGTGTGACACGGGATGGGTGAACCTCGCCCACCGCTACCTTCTGATCCCATGCCTCACCCCCGGGCAGTGGAACTGACTAGTGGAGTCTCTTCTCTAGCAAAGCACTGGGCTGCTTGTCCCACTGCCTAAGCCTGACTAGCCCCACTCACATGGGTCACGTAGGCATTGAGCACCAGTCCACTCAGATGGAGCACCAGCAGCCCCACAGACTTCCCACAGAACCAGTCTCCATGGTAGAACTGCAGACAAGAGAAGACAAAAACTCAGGGTGCTGACAACCCTCCTGCCAAGGCCCCAGGGAGGCTGCGTCCAGTCTGTTAGCAAGGGTAGGGGAGAGACCCTTACCATGTAGGGGTAACCATTCAGACTGTAGACATGCTGGGTAATTTCCTGGACCGGGTGTTTGGAGAACACACAGAGGCCACTGCCCATGATTCCGCTGAAAACCAACTCTTGCTTAATAACCAGAAAAGGCAATGAGAGGAGTACCCAGCCCTCTTCCCCTCCGGGGGCTCCCAGCTCCGACCAGCTCCGACCAGCTGCGACCAGTAGCTTTTCTCTACTGCTAAGATCACCCCCAGAACAAAGCCTAAGATGAGGAGATGGCCTGCTCTTCTCACACCCTGAGGAAGAGGATCGAGGGTGCAAACAAGAATGCTGGCGAGCTTCCTTGTCTGAGAACACAGACTTTTCACCTTCTGAAGTAGTGTGCATCTGGGTAGGTGAGTGATAGTCTTTTCCTTAGGTACTGGAAGTCCTGCTCACTCCACACCTGAGGAAGAAGGGGAGCATATTTGCTTGGCCTTCACTCCAGACAGAAAGAACAGTTCTGCGCCCGCTGCCCTCCTCCAACCTAGCCTGCCTGCCTCACAACCTCACCTCCTCCAGTAGAGCCAGATCGAAGCTTTCCAAGTTCAGAAAGTCTCCCAAGCGCTTCATGCGGTCGGTCCTATGTTTGCTCAAGTAGGGGATGTCCCTAAAAGGGGTGAGGGGTGGAGGACGCAGGGGACAAGAAAAGATGGGTCAGCAGTTCAATTCCCAGCAAGCACATGACAGTTCACAACTGTCTGTAACTCCAGTTCCAGGGAATCTGGCACCTTCACACTAACATACATACAGGCCAAACACCAATGTACGTAAAATAAAAGTAACTCTTCTTTTTAAAAGACGGGCCAGGTTTGGGACGACTACTGCTGCCATCGCCTCAGCTCTGGGTGATGGGGACCTTGGTGATTGCTGCAACCACCCAAGCTCTGGGCTTTAGGTGATGTGGACTTTGGCGGTCCAGGAAGGGCTAGATCAGACTAGGCTGAAGAAGGCATGTCCTTCCTAGGCAGGTGCGGGTGGAGACAGGAAGGTGGCTCCGAGGCCGCAGGCCGCGCCTGGGGGCCACTTACCAGCAGTTGAGATTGAAAACTCTCAGCTGCAGAGAAAAGTTGAGCTTCATGGCTGGAGTGCTTCGGAGCAAGGGCAGCGAGGCTGAATGCGCGCACAGACTTATTGTTCCTGTCCCGCGCTGCCCGGACCCTGGAACGCGAGCTGGTTGGGGGCAAGGGGGGCGACTCCTGCGTTACTGGGACAAGAGGCCGTCCTTCCACCCGGAAAGGAGGTCAGCTGCAAATTCCGGGCTGGCTGCGCGAGGCCGCCGGCAGTCCTGGAAGGAATCTCGGACGGAGCGTTCCAGATTCTTAGGTCCTTCTGGGGGTTCTCGGCACCGGGGCCTACAGGTTCCTCCCTCGTCCCCGGCTCGGCTTCCACCAGCAACAGGCTCCAAGTGGATGCGAGGCCCCGCCCACGAACCCGCTCAGGTCCCGCCCCTTGCGGGCGTTCGGGGTGGAGCCACGCGGTTGCCGTGGCAACTCGCGTTATTTGTGTTCCGGGCTCGCCGTGGCGCGGCCATGGCCACCCAGCAGCCGTGCCGGCCCAAGTCGAAGCCCCCGGCGTGCAGCGAGCGGTTGATGCCAGTGCCGCCGCTGAAGCTGAAGGTAGTGGGGCTCTTCAAAAGCTCCAGCTTTCAGGTGTCGAAGACCATCGCTGAGGTAACGCCTCGCCCCAGACACCACGCACCTCGGCCCCTTGCTGCACTCTCGCCAGCGTTCCGTCCTAGGGCTGGAGGGGGGCGTGGAGGACAAAGGCTGGTCGAGTGGAAGGGCGACCTGGAGAGAGACGCGCGAGCGCGAGCGCTCACGGGGATTGTATGGGGAAAATGATAACTTCGGAGCACCTATGGATGGAGATGCTAGCCCACGTGAAATGTTTTATTGGATTATGGATTTACAAAATTCAAAATTACAGGAAAATATTCAAAAGCTCCAGCTTTCAGGTGTCGAAGACACTTAGGATTTTTTTTTTTAAGTGATTTAATTGTGGAAGGTCCTTTCCTTTATAGTTTCTGTAGTTGTTTCTGCATTTTAGCAGAAAAAGATGCTTTTCAGATATATATATATTTTTTTTTTTGGTTTTTTTAAGACATGGTTTCTCTGTGTAGCCCTGGCTGTCCTGGAACTCACTCTGTAGACCAGGCTATCCTCGAACTCAGAAATCCGCCTGCCTCTGCCTCCCAAGTGCTGGGATTAAAGGCATGCGCCACCACTGCCCTGCTGTTTTCAGATTCTTAAGAGATGGTCCAGAAGTGCTGTAAAGAATACAAGTCTGACTTTGTAAACATGTAGGATGATATAAAACACTAGGAACCACACAAACAAATGTAGCCAGATCAATCATGCTGCAGCACGTCTGCAACTTGGAAGCAGGAAAAAACCTGGGGAGGTATGTTGGTGAAATATACACGAAGCTCAGCGCCAGCAGCTATTTTGTTTGTGCTTGTTTTTTTCCAGCTGGAGAGCAAGGGCAGTAGAATTCACCTTCAGAACACACACACACAAATCACCCCTTGCTTGCTCCGGCATCCACAGAGTAAAAGTACTGTCTTGTGTGTGTTGGAAGATGAAGGCTTCGAGCTTCTGTTTGTTTGGGTTTTTTTGTTTTGTTTTGTTTTGTTTTTGTTGTTGTTTTTTGTTTTTGGAGACAGAGTTTCTCTGTGTAGCCCTGGCTGTCCTGGAACTCACTCTGTAGACCAGGCTGGCCTCAAACTCAGAAATCCACCTGCCTCTGCCTCCCAAGTGCTGGGATTAAAGGCGTGGGCCACCACCGCCCGTGTTTGTTTCTTTATTGTTGTTATGAACCTGTGTTTTACAGCTAAAGTGGTATTTCATTGTTTGAAGGATACCTTCCCTCCCTCCCTCCCTCCCTCCCTCCCTCCCTTCCTCCCTCCCTCTCCCTCTCTCTCTCTTTCTTTCTTTCTTTCTTAGTTGACTCTCCCTTTTTTTTTAAAGATTTATTTTATTTTATTTTATTTATGTGTATGAGTACACTGTAGCTGTACAGATGGCTGTGAGCCATCATGCTTGTGGCTGCTGGGAATTGAACTCCGGCCCTGTTCGCTGTCTTCAGACACACCAGAAGAGGGCGTCAGATCTCATTACAGGTGATTGTGAGCCACCGTGTGTTGCTGGGATCTGAACTCAGGACCTTCGGAAGAGCAGTCAGTGCTCTTCCCTGCTGAGCCATCTCACCAGCCAGTTGACTCTCTTAAGACATTAATATTTCCTGTGGTTGTTCCACACTGCAGGCAAAGCATTTGCAACTTTTTTTTTTTCTTCCTGGGAAGTTCAAGTAGTAAATATGTTAGGTGTTCTGGGACACAGTCTCAGACGTATGTTGTAAAAAAGTGTGCCCAGGTAAGGTAACACAGGCCTATAGTTCTAGCACCCAAGAGGCCAAGACAAGAAGTTGATGGCCAGCCTGGGCTACATAGTAATCAATACCCTGTCTCCATAGCAAAGCAAAGCAGTGAACACAGGATGTAAGTGTTCTAATAAAACTTTACTGTAGATGCTGACTTAGACTTACATGTAATTTTGATGTAACATGAAATATAATTCATCTTTTGATTATTTTCAACCATTAAAATATGCAAAAATTATGCTTGTCAGTTTTTTCAAAAACTGTTCCAGAGTTAACACCCACTCTAGAGGATATTAAGTCAACAAAACACTGTTTTTAATATTGTAATAATGTAATGTTCCCTTAAATTTCTGCCTCTTGTGACTATATTCAAATATGAAAATGTATCAGTGTAAATTCAGTTCTAGCTTAATTGAGGATATTTGATTATAATCCCAGTATGTTTGTGAGTAGTCCCAGGGGCTTGATTCATAGACTTTGATTTTTTAAAAGGTAAGGATAAATACTAGCATATATATTAACTTGGATGTAGTCCGTTCTATAACAAATGTCTTATGAACAAGCGTTAACAGGGCCTAATTTGAAGACAACTGATCTTATTGCTTTAGATAATTCCTTACTTAGAAACAGTGATCAGCCCGTTGGATCGTCTGGAACTGAACACAGACTGTGGAATTGAGAAAAAGTTGCATTGTTTGGGTGCCACGATCCAAGAAGGCAAGCGGCCCGGTCACTGTCACCATCTTCCACCCACCCCAGAGCATGATACACTATCACCCAGACTTTCTCCCTCTGGAAATCATCTCACCTGATAGAGCACGCCAGGCCCGTGCCTTTTAGACCACCATGGGGCCTCAAAGCATCATCCTTCACAACCGAGGTGTGGTTCCCTACACCATGTCTGCCAGCTCACAACCTCTTACAGCTGCAGCTCCAGGAAATCCCGTGGCCTCCTCTCCATAAGTGTTCACACTCAAGTGAACATGAACCACCTCTCTTCCCCACGTAACACGCACATACACATAATTTTTTAAAGTCTGTTTTAGAAGTAATTTTCCCTGGTTCACACACATGAAAAATGTTTGGCCAGAGCACACTCAATACTAAAACCTATCCAGAAGCCACACTTATTCAGTGTTTGCCCCTCCTCTCCCTAAAGGCAAAGCCATAATAGTGGTCCTTTGGTCATTCTCCTACATCAATAAATTAAAGCAGTAATATTTGTTGTTTGGGTTTTTTTTTGTTTTTTTTTTTTGTTTTTTTGTTTTGTTTTTGTTTTTTGCTACAAATCAAGCACCAATAGATCTTTAATAGTTTACTTTGCAAGGAGGGGGAGTCCTTAAAGAATACAACAGATCCAAAAACCATTGGTATGAACTCATTTACTGAGTTATGTATCAGTGTTCCACTATATACCAAATGAGGTAGCAATATAGGGAAACAAAGCCATGCCCTGGCCTTCTCAATCTCGTTCCCTCACGGTGAGAGATAAACAAGTCAGGACTGAAGTGACTTGGTAGCCCCTCTGGGACAGCCCAGGCCAGGCCACTTCAGGCACTGTGGCCTTCGTGTGCTGTGTGAAACTGTCCGAAGAGCCCCTAAAGTTGGGGGGAAATGATTTTGACTTTAAAAAGAGAACTCGGAGGCTGGTGTGAACACACAGGGAGTAGAGTACCTGCTGTGAAAGCATGAAGGCCTGAGTTCAGAGTCTTGGTACCCATAGGAAGCCAGGCACATTGGAGTGCGTGTGTAACCCTGAGCCTGGTAAGGGGAGATGGGCTCCCTGGCCAGCCAGTTTAGCTGACAACAGCTCCAAGTTGAGAGATCCTGTGTCAGCAAATCCGCTGGCGAGTAGCAGTGGAAGGCCTCTGGTCTCCACACGTGCACCTCCATTGTACCCTACCCCCAAATAAGTGAGTAAATACGTAAATGAGAATTTAAACTGTCTTATCTTGAAACCTAGACTTTGAAAAACAATTACCCATCCAGATTTGAAGATCCTGTGATAGTTCCTCTTCAAGAATTTGCTTGGGATCAGTACCTGGAGGAGAAGAAGAGGGTAAGAGATATGTCAGCGTCGGGGGCACCGACAAGTACCTCTCTATATGAACTGTGCGTCGGGGGTACTGACAAGTACCTCTCTATATGAACTGTGCAGTTTGGGGGGACACCGACAAGGACCTCTCTATATGAACTGTGCAGTTTGGGGAATGACAAATCCAGCTGTCTTCCTCTTAATTGTGTACTTTCCCTAAATTATTTTAATCGTCTTCCCAGATATCTTTCCTAAACAGTAAAATATCTCCAGGATGTTCTTTTAGGTAGCCTATGAGAGAGATGCATTTTCAACTGTCAGAGGTGATAGTTAGCCCCGATGGCTACCCTTCTTTCTTTATGTGTTGCTTACGCTTCCTGTGACACCCTGGCACTCAGCATACCATGACCTGGCCCTTAACCCGGAAAGTGTAGGTATGTCTGTCAGGCATAGCAGAGTTGTGTGGGACTGTTGTCGGAGGAGCTCTGCCGCCAGAAGCCACCCGCCCAGGAGGCAGCTTGTCTTAGCAGGAGCGTTGTTCTCTAGATTTCTCTTCTGACAGTGCTTTAAAGAACCCAGACCTGCTTTGGGACTAGCAGAGCTTGTTTGGGATAGATAGTAGATACGAGGAAAGCTTACCTCTGAGATGCCACCCCTTCCTCAGATGCCTCCAGCTAGTGTTCCTGGAGCCTAGAGGGAGAAGGATGTGGGTGTGGCATTCTGACTCGGTCACAGACCATATGGGGAGGTCATAGCAAACACTTCTATACGGTGCTCAAGATATAGAGAACATGATTCTAGCATAGGTGGATAAGGAGGAGGGAGGCATTCAGATGCTTTTACAGCTAGGAGTAACCAGTGGTTCTGGTTTGCCTGGGATACGGGCAGTTCAATGTGAGACTAAAGCTATGGAAGGAAAGTGGGACAGTTGGCCAGTCCTAACACTTCTTTATTTATTAATTTTTATTTATGTGCATGGGTGTTTTGTCTGCATGTATGTCTGTGTACCACATGCATGCCTAGTGCCCTTGGAGGCCAAAAGAGGGCACTGGATCTGGGCCTAGAGTCACAGTTGTGAGCCACCATGTGGGCGCTAGGAGTCGAAACTAGGTCCTCTGGAAGAGCAGCCAGTGCTCTTAACCACTGAGCATTCTCTCCAGCCCCTACATAAAATAATTTTGGAAAGTTTTGTAATCAGTGATGTTACCAACTAGCTTCACATTCTTTGCCTGCAACAGTCTGTGGTTTGTATCCCTGTGTAAGGCCACCGTCCTCTTACATCCCATCCCGTACCCGCCCTGTCCAGCTCAGGCGACCTGGGGATTTGTGCACTGTCCTGCTTGCCTTCCCCCTTGTCCTGAATGAGGTTTTCCAGCTCAGCGTTGCTGCTTTACTTGCTGTCTCTCCTTTCTTCTTTCTCCCACCCCCCACACCCACGCGTGTCACCTTAACCTTGTCGGTGTCAACCGTGTCTGTGCTAAGTGTAGAGCTTCCTGGCACATTTGGCCCTAGTGGGTCAGTTCATTAGATTTAGCTGGCCGTATGCTTCTGCAGAGTATAATGCTTCCCTGTAGGCACAGCTTCAGGGACCATGGGGAAGCCTCTCTCTCCACTCACAACAAACACACACACAAGGACAGCATCGTAAGATGTTAGTAGCAGAAAGCTCTAGAAAGTATCAGGGCCAGACTGCTGCCTTGAGGCAAGCCAGCACATCTCTGGATGTGCATCAGAGACAGAGATAAAAACTTTACATATTTGTGCCTTCTGTCATGTTTCCCTAGCTCATTGAACAAAATGTCTACAGTTACATTTCCTTCTCTTGCTAGAGGCTTGGGTCTTGCAAAATACAGCAAGAAATCTAAACACACCAGGGATTGCTTAGCCCTTATCTGTGATAAGCCACATTCTTGTCAGTTGGCTTATCTTGGATGATGTCTAGAGAGAATCCAAATCTGTCAAACAGAGAGTAACAGTAGATAATGAGAGGAGAGCATGGGAGGGGCGAGGAGACACTAATGCTCTGAATCTCAGAGTCAAGGTTGGCCAGAGGAGCAAGTCTGAACTTGGAATGACTGCCTTCGTCTCCACGCCTTGCAAGACGTGCTAACCGAAGATGACAAGGGAGGGCATAGCTGGGGTGCTGATCCTGTCTTCCAGATGGCTAGCTTTCTGAATAAAGCACAGCTTAAAGATGCACCTCTTGTTCCTGACCATCGTGGCTTGTAGCAGCAGGGACTCCAGTACTTCTGCTTACAGAACCAGCATTTCCCTGGAGGACTTCACTGGAGATGCAGATTCTCGGTCAACCCACCTCCAAGTCTGGCAATCACATGGGCTCACAAATCAGCTTCTGCTATAACTTGCAAATGGCTGCACCATGTGACTCATGGTTTGCCAGGGCTGGCACTGGGAAATGCCAGGCCGCATCTTCTCAGTGGTCCAGGTTTCTCTGACCACACTGAGGACTTAGGGAGTTGATGGCAGCATTGTATGGATGAAGATGAGTTTCATCTTTGAATGTAAAAAGTGTTGTGTAAACTCCTGTTGGCCCCGGGAGGCATTTTCTAGTCTCCTCTGTCCAGAATAATCGCTGCCCCATGCCTGGGCCCCGTATCTTTATTACTCGTACTGGACCTCCAGGAGAGAGATGTAGCCATTTTTTCCTAGGCTAAGCACTTCTGGGATAGCGATTTTACTTCCTCGTGATGCCAGACATTATTTCAGTTCCATGGATTAACAGTGGTAGGTTGGAGTCCACAAAGGCCTCAGGCTGATGGCATCTATGCCACTGGCTGTTGACTCTGTGTGGTCATGAAGTCTCATTGACTTTTTAGTAAAATAGGTTTTGTCAACGCTCATGCAATAAATGAGAACTGCCGTTTTATTAACTTTAACTGGAGCTGCTTGATTTTGAAAAATTCCCGTCACGCTACAATTTCCTAACGGGAAATACTAAGAATTAGATTCCAAAGTTTCTCAGCATTGTCTCTTTCCTGAGTCTTGACTTTAGTTCTGAACCTTGAAGTCCTAGCCTCTCCCACATACCCTACCATTCTGCCTTCCTTAGTTGAACACACACACACACACACACATGCTCACAGTCAGTTCTTTGCATTGACAACCATGTCTTACTCAGACCCTCTTCCACAAATGCATACAGTAAAGTGTATCTCATAAATGGAGACAGAGAGTGCATTTAATTCACAAATTAATGCAACAGGTGCTCTATGTACATATTATTATTATTATTATTACTACCAGATTTTATCTGTCTCTGATTACAATAGTTTGAAGATTGCTTTTTAAGTTATTCTCTTTTCTTCATTATGTTAAGAGTCTCAAAAATGGTAAGGGTTTTTTTGACAGCAGAATTCTGAAAGATGGTTTTTAAAAACATGTTTTAAGAGATGAAATCTTAGCCGGGCGGTGGTGGTGCACACCTTTAATCCCAGCACTTGGGAGGCTGAGGCAGGTGGATTTCTGAGTTTGAGGCCAGCCTGGTCTACAGAGTGAGTTCCAGGACAGCCAGGGCTATACAGAGAAACCCTGTCTCGAAAAAAAGAAAGAAAGAAAGAAACAAACAAACAAACAAAGAAACAAAGAAAGAAAAAGAAAGAAGGGAAAGAGAGATGAACTCTTGGAGTTGGCAGATCTGGCTGTAGACTTGTTAAGCTCTGGCTTGTAGGTTTAGCAGTTGTTTCCTTCTGTCATTATTTCCCCCTTTCTCTGTAGGAACTGAAGGGTGAAACCTGGGTCTATTCCTCCTATGTGATGTGTTTTATTAATGACCAACTCCTGGGTAACGCATTTGATCTGAAGAAGTGGGCCCAGAAGGTGTGGGATGTGGTTGATGTCCGGCCCTCCGCACTGTATGAGGCACTTACTCTGGACTATGCCACAAAGTTCTTAAAAGACACCAAGGCAAGTTACCCAGATTTCTAATATTTCTATCATTTGTATTGGTTCATCATTAATCGTTGATATACTCACCAAGTAGATACATGGGACAAGGGATCAGGGTGTAAGGCAAAGGATTATAGGTCCAGGGCTTGGCTGGAAGATGTGAAGCGGCAGGCTATGGTCCTCTCCTTTCCAGATCTCCATGCATGAATTACTGCTTTTAGAATGGAGAAACCGTTCCTTCTATATGACCTGTAGTGTTAGCTTCGCAGGGAACCTGGGCAGGAAGATTGTTTGTACGCTGAATTCTAAGGCCAGTGTGGACAGTCCCAAAGCAAACCAGAAACTGCTGAAGCCCATTGTTCATTTTGTACTATGAAACATTTTAATGACCCTTTGTTATTATATAATTATTAAATATTTTAGTGATTATTATTATTATTAAATGTTATAAATCTTTATATGTTATTATTAAGACATGTCCACCACACCATGCTTGTGGACTTGTTTCTCTCCTTCAGTGATATGTGGGTTCTGGGGGTTGAGCTCAGGTTGTTAGGCCTCTATGGTAAGTAAAGGATTTACCTGCTGAGCCGCATGTGTGCAGGCGCCCTCAGAGGCTAGAAGAGGGCTGAAATTAAAGGCTTTTGTGAGACCCTTGATGTTGGTTATGAGAACTGAACTTGTGTCCCCTGGAAGATCTGCCAGTGTGTTTAAACTCTGAGTCATCTCTCAAGCCCTGGCTCTGGAATATTTTAATTAATCTTTCGTAACACCTACATGAGAGCTACAGCGTTGAGATGACGTCTGAAGTAGGAAAAGTGTGAACTAAGGTTAAGAACCAGCGCCCGAGGAATTTATCTGGACTACAGGATGAGGGCATTTTAAAGCGGCTGCGGTGCGAAAAATTGGTAGGAAGCATGAGTTTCAGCAGAGAGAGAGACAGACAGACAGACAGACAGATACACCAAGGAAGGATTATGTCCTACTCTGCTTTCTGGTAAATGCCATGACCCAGAAGCAACTTTGGAAGGGATTTATTTGGCCTATGGTTTGTCTTCAAGTGAAGGCAAGGCAGGAGCTTGAGGCAGCAAACTAAGGGCAGGAACTGATGTGGGCACCGTGGAGGGATGCTGCTCACTAGCTCGCTTCCCCTAGCTTGCTCGGCTACCTTTCTTGTACAGTCCAGGATGGCATTGCTCACATTAGGCCAGGCTTCCTCCGTTGATTAGCAATTAAGAAAATATCCCACAGATAATACCCACAGGCCAATATGACCAAGGCATTTCCTTACATGAGGCTCCCTCTGCCCAGGGATATATAGGTTTGCCTTGCATTGACAAAAGCTTATCCGTGACAACAGAAATTAAAAAAGAAAAGAAAAGACCTTTGATGTAGTGACCTCTGCTCACGCTGGCCTCCTATGCCCACAGAATGAGAATGAGAATGACTACTGCCTTGAACAGGAACCTAGTATCTTGAACAGGAACCTAGTATCTTGGTACCTAGTATTTGGTTGAATAAACAGTGCATTTGGAGAGACAGGAGTCCGGAGACACATGGCGTTCCCAGGAGTGTCAGTGGCAATCAGGAGAGAATGAGAGTGAGCTGCGAGTCTCGGTGCCAGAGCGATAAGGCTCCTGTGACCGCCTTAAGAAACAGGATGGCGAGTACAATACTGCCAGTTCACAGTGGTTTCCCGTTCACAGGCAAGCTGGGAAATGGCTTCAGAGACCAGTTAGGATACAAGGGGGGGCAAATACATGTAGCCCAGCTAGCTGCAAACTAGAGAGCTCCCTGCCTCTATAGAGCTGATAGTAGAGATGTGTTCCACTAAACTTATCCAGCATTATCTGCTCCTGACTGTTGCGGGAATTATTAAAAAATGAATCTGCCAGGTGGTGGTGGCGCAAGCCTTTAATCTCAGCACTTGGGAGGCAGAGGCAGACGGATTTCTGAGTTCGAGGCCAGCCTGGTCTACAGAGTGAGTTCTGGGACAGCCAGGGCTACACAGAGAAACCCTGTCTTGAAAAATCGAAAAAAAAAAGAAGAAGAAGAAAGAAAGAAAAGGAATCCACCCCCCAAACTCTCTTTCCCGCCAGGGCACGTTCTAGTGCCGGCACCCTCCGGCCTCATCACTAAGTCCTAGTGTGTTCTTGCTAATTTCTACCAGCTAGCAGTAACGTCTTGCTCACATGCAATGCTTTACACACCCCCACAATCATTCATCTAGCTAGCACCTAGGACCCGGTAGGTAATCATGACTCTTAAGGCTTTAATATCCAATCAGGTTTATAAAATAATAAGATCACAATTTACAAGATGCCAATACAATTATTTCAGAGCCAAATAATAAAGACAATATTTTAACCCAATTAAAATATTTTGTAAAAACCTTTGTTTGGTTATATAACTACGCGGGGTCTGACTCGTCCTCATTGTCTGCCTCCATGATGACGACCTCTCTCCTCCTGCTCTCTGACCTTTCTCCTCCTCCAACTCTAGCTCCACCTCTCTATTCCTGTCCAATCACAGGCCTGTCACTGCCCTAATGTGATTGGACAGAGAGACTGCTGCAACACCTGACAGCCGTCTAATGATAATCAATTGATGGTCTTTATTTCAGGCAAGTTAATTATGCCTAAATAGACTTTAGTTCAGTGGTAATTTCCAACGTAGCCAAGCCTGTGAGGCTTATTTAGGCCTCCTGTTCTTTAGCTACAGCAGTTCTCTTACAGAAGCCAAGAGGCTCAAACAAATTAATTATAATTATCTAGGCACTGTGTAATCCCGTATTGTTGCCTGTAATCCCAGCTCTCAGGAGGCTGAGACAGGAGGATTTGAATGAGTTTAGGGTCAGCCTAGGTGATGGCCTTTAAATGAATTCCTGACCAACCTGGGTCTGAAAAAAATAACAGAAAATTTTCAGTACACTTACTATGCTCTTCCATGATGGACACCAGACAGCACAAGTATTATTTAGTGTTTTAACTAAAAAAATGTAAAAGGTCAGAGTGACATAAAACAACACAATATACATATATATATACATATATAATACATATGTGTATTATACATAATATAAATATATATATTAAGACAGGGTTTCTCTGAGTAGCCATGGCTGTCCTGGAACTCACTCTGTAGACCAGGCTGGCCTCGAACTCAGAAATCTTCCTGCCTCTGCCTCCCAAGTGCTGGGATTAAAGGCGTGTGCCACCACCGCCCGGCAACACAATATTTTTAAAGAAATACCATGTGATTCCCAGATTTTTGAGTAAGAAGGCAAGACAAATTATGTACTGCATTAATTAAGTTGGTTTTCTGTTATATGACAGTGATGGCTAAGATCTGAAATGCACCCTATTAGACTAAGACTAATGCACCCTATTAGGCTGACCCTAAGAGATAAAGGGGAATAAAGACTAAGGTATTCCTTTTGGATGTCTTTTTGTTTTGTTTTGTTTTGTTTTTGAAACAGTGGCTTACTCCGTAGCTTAGGCTAGCCTGAAGTTCACAATATAGCCCAGTTTGTCTTTGGACTCACAGCACTCCTCCTGCCTCAGCTTCACAAATGTTGGACTACAGACAGGAACCTCCCTGACCAATTTTTGATGCCCTCTTATAGGGCTAGGTAAGGCCTCAGTAACAGTTGTCTCTGCCGGGAAGTGCATCCTGTGACACGTGAGGACTATAGAACGGGAGAGGGTGAACGAAGATAACCAGAAAACATACCGCCTTCTCTTTCCTGCTCCTGCTGCCTGTGGGAACCGTGGCCTTAATTTCCCAGTCGGAATGGGTGTGGCTTGGCTCTGGCTGGTCTCCACAGTCTCTGAAAATCCAGGACACACAGTAACCAACTCCATGGCACTCACTTGGATCTTTTTCCAAACCTACTCAGAAGAGTACAGAAGAATCCCTAGTTTGTTCCTCTCTCCGGGAGGTCTGTCCCGTGTTCCTTTCCCCTCTGAGCTCTGGACTCTGTGACTTTCTAGGCCAGGATATGTTAACACTGTTTGAAGCTTCAGTACTGAGAGGGTTTTTAACTAGTTTGTAATGTGGGTTATAAAGACTTGGTAAAATAAATTTTAAAATTCCTTTGTCATTCATTTTACAGTTGAGTTTTCTATTGGTATTATGGTTTAGCTTGTATTTGCAGCATTGTGGTTAAAATCTTATCACTGAAAAGAATGCCTTTTTTTTTTAACATTTCTAAAACTTTCTTACATTGACCTGCATTATTTTTTCTCTCTAATTTTAATAGCATGATTTTGTGTTCTTGGACATTAGTATTGATCTTGCTCCAATTGGAAGACTGATTTTCGAAGTAAGAGAATTTTACTATCTTTTTCAAATAAGTTTTAAGGAATCTGTAATTGATCAAATATTGAGTGATCCTTGAAACCTTTCATCTTTATTTTGTAGCTATATTGCGACACATGTCCCAGGACATGCACAAATTTTCAGGTCTTGTGCACAGGATCGTCAGGGTTTTCTGAGAGAGGCACAAGGCTTCATTACAAAGACTCAATTTTTCATCGAGTGGTCCAGAATGGCTGGATACAAGGAGGAGGTGAGCCGAAAGAAACTAAATATCACCAAAGCAGAGTGCCCAAGCTTCAACTCATTTACCTTTACAGAATTCATAAAGAGTTAGGCCTGGCCTCCAGTTTGTCCCTGCCTCCTGAATGCTGGTATTAAAGGTGTGTATTAA
>NW_022196909.1:7590868-7591210 GCF_008632895.1 Mastomys coucha
GCTGTGTGTGTGTGTGTGTGTGTGTGTGTGTGTGTGTGTATCTATGTGTGAGGTCAACCTTGGGTACTTGCAGGCTTGTCTGCTGTGTGTGTGTGTGTGTGTGTGTGTGTATATCTATGTGTGAGGTCAACCTTGGGTACCTGCAGGCTTGTCTGCTGTGTGTGTGTGTGTGTATCTATGTGTGAGGTCAACCTTGGGTACCTGCAGGCATGTCTGCTGTGTGTGTGTGTGTGTGTGTGTGTGTGTATCGATGTGTGAGGTCAACCTTGGGTACCTGCAGGCTTGTCTGCTGTGTGTGTGTATGTGTGTGTGTGTGTGTGTGTGTGTGTGTGTGTATCTATG
>NW_022196909.1:7591844-7626570 GCF_008632895.1 Mastomys coucha
TGTGTGTGTGTGTGTGTGTGTATCTATGTGTGAGGTCAACCTTGGGTACCTGCAGGCTTGTCTGCTGTATGTGTGTGTCTGCTGTGTGTGTGTGTGTATCTACGTGTGAGGGTGGCTTGGGTACCTGCAGGCTTGTCTGTGCATGTGCAGAGACTAGAGGTCAACCTAGGGTACCATTCCTCAAGAGACATTTACCTCATTGTTGAGATAGGATGTCTTACTGTGTTTGGCGCTTGCCAATTAAGCTAGGGCAACTGGACAGTCAGTTCCAGGATCCACACGATCTCCAGCACGTGCCAACCTGCTTCCTTTTTACTCAGATGGTGGGGATCAAACTTAGGTCTTGGAGGTTCTGCAGAAAACACTTTACCATGTGAGCTACCTTCCCAGCACCTAGAGAATCTATTTTCACTCATGTTCAAAAGGGAGTTAAAGAGATGGCTCAGTGGTAAAAAGTACTTGTTCTTGCAGAGGACCTGGGTTCGATTCCTGGCACTGAGATAGCAGCTCACACCTGTCCATAGCTCCAGTTCTAGGATGCACATAATACACAGACATGTGTCAGCAAAACATACATATAAAATAAATATTTGCTGGGCATGGGGTGCACGCCTTTAACCCCAGCACTGAGGAGGCAGATTTCTGTGAGTTTAAGGCCAGACCAATCCACAAAGTGCGTTCTGAGACAGGCAGCATTGTTACACTAAGAAACCCTGTCTCAAAAGAACTTTCCTCCATTTTGTTTGCTCAGTTGAATCTTTCCAGATCTCTGAAAAGCAAAGTGAAACATGGAAAACTGATGAAGTAAATGGATCTGTGTGAACATCTTCTTTAAATTGTGGCCATATGATAATTTATAGTTTTCAAAGGTTTCCCATTATAACTTACTGAATCGATAACTTTGAAATGATGACAGGCTAGCGTGAAGTGATCTTTGTAGTGTTTTCAGTTGGGCACCTTACTCTAGACTTGATAGAAGGTGTAAGCAGAATCAAACCTAAGGCTCCAGTTCTAGGATGCACATAATACACATAATCCACTCTGTCGTCACTGCACTCTGATCAGGCTGTTGTCATTTCTTAGATATAGTACAAGGACGCGGAGACGACGGAGAGTCTATTTATGGACTGACGTTTGAAGGTAAGTAGCTTTCAAGTTTGTCAGTCATGGTAACTGATTATTCAGACTTAAAAGGATTCAGATAAGACATTTGTGATAGTATCTAGTAGAAGCGAGCGTCAAACCCAGAGCTGCCCTTAGGCTGGAGATGTATAAAGTGCAGCTCTGCCTTCTCACTGGCACTGCAGATGGCGAGTTGGTACTGTGCTTGCTTGCCTAGCGTGCATGAACCATGGGTTTAATCTCTAGGCCACATCAACTGGGTATGCTGGATCATGCTTGTCATCCCAGCACTGAGGAGGGATAGACAGGATGATCGGGAGTTCAAGGTCATCCTCAGTATGTAGCGCGTGCAGCTAACTTGGACCACGTGAGACTGTCTCGACTGTCCACAGAGGCTTTGTACACACTTACTTACCTATTTTGTTGTTGTTGTTGTTTCTGTTTTTTGAGACAGGGTTTCTCTGTGTAGCCCTGGCTGTCCTGGAACTCACTCTGTAGACCAGGCTGGCCTCAAACTCAGAAACCCGCCTGCCTCTGCCTCCCAAGTGCTGGGATTAAAGGCATGTGCCACCACTGCCTATTTCTTTAGGACAAATCCCAGTGTACTGCTTAGTTTCCTCTTATTGTACCAGATAGTAGGAATGATATTAAAGATTACTAGAATCATGGCAAAATGCCAACAAAGCGAATTTGAAGAGGCTGTCACTGATCAAAGATACCGGAAATTGACCTCCAGAAAAAAATAGTAATTACAATTGGTTGGAGGCCAACACATATTTTAAAACCACGACTTCAAAATGATACTGAATTATAAAATAGTCTAACTGGTTCCCTGTGGAGTAATAGAAAAAGAATTCATTATCTTGAGGCTAGAAAGATGGCTCTGTGTTTAAGAGTATATACTGCTTTTAGCAAGGGTGTGAATTTGGTTCCCAGCACCCATATCAGGTAACTCACAGCCACCTATAACTCCAGCACTAAGAGATCCAGAGTCCTCTTCTAGACTGCATGGATACTTACACACATGCACATATACATGTACTTAAGTAAGTGAAAATAAATTTCTTCTAAAAAATTATCTTTAAAACTGAGGTAATTAAACATCTATTTGACCTTCTCTGTGTGAACTATATCAATCTATAGATAAAGAGAAGTATCTAAGCTAGATATGGCCTCACACATTTAATCCATGAACTCAGGAGGCAGAAGCAGGCAGATCTCCATGAGTTGGAGGTCAGCTTGTTCTACATAGTGAGTTCCAGGACGGCCAGAGGTACGTAGTGAGATCCTATCTCAAAAATAACATTTAGACAGATAGGTATTTAGATACTTAGATAGATAGACAGACAATAATAAATAAACAAGAGACTCTTTATAAAGTACTCCAGAGGCTAGAGAAATGGCTCCGTGGCAAGAGCACCTGCTACCCAAGCCTGAAGACCTGAGTTTGGATTCTAGCACCATAGAAAAAGCTTGGCATGGTTGTATGTGTCTGTATCATGTGTGTCCAAGGTAGGCGTGCTGGGGCTTATGATGGCTAGCTTAGTTCCAGGTTCAATAAGAGACCCTAGCTTAAAGAAACAAACTGGAGAGCGGTACAGCAAGACACCCAGTGCCTTCCTCTGTCCCTGTCTTAGTCACTGTTCTGTGGCTGTGAAGACACACCATGACCAAAGCAACGCTGACCAAAGAAAGCATTGACTTGGGAGCTTTCTTAACAGTTTGAGAGGGTTAGTCCATTATCGCCACAGTGGGGAGCAGGTAGCAGGCCCAGAGAGAAACAGTGGGCCTGGCATGGGCCATTGAAACCCCAAACCCCACTCCCAGCAACATGTCTACTCTTACAAGGCCACACGGCCTAATCTTTCAAATAGTCTATGAACTGATGACTAAGGATCTAAATATACCAACCCATGGGGATAGTTCTCAGTCAAACCTCCATAGGCCTTTGCAAGCATGTCCACGGGTTCAGGTACCTGCACATGTTACCTGCACATGATATGTGTACACCAACTCTCTCTCCCTCCCCCCCCACTCCCCCTTTCACACCCAATTGATAAATGAGAAAGAAATGCTATGGTAGCGTAGCAGCTTCCTCCTGGCCTTGATGAGATATCATGGAGACAAAGACAGCAGAAGCTCTGTGTCTCTGTTGAAAGGCTGCACTACCCAGGGTGGGGCAAGCCTGTGCATCCAGCTATAGTCAGTTCCATTACAGTGTGATGTATTCCAAAGAAGTCTCCCTATTGGGGCAGGTGAGATGACTTGACAGTAATAGTGCTCACTGTGTAGACCAGGCTAGCTGTGTTCAGACCCTAGAACCCATGCTAGAAGGAGAGGCCAGTTCTAAAGTGTCCTCTGACCTTCACATGCATGTGTGGCACATATGCACACATGCACACATATGAACACACATACACATACATATTTTAAATCCTTTTACAGAAAGTATATACTCTTCCCCACCCCACCCCCCACACAAAATGTTTAAAATCCTTTTACAGAAAGTATCAGGATGGAGAGATGGTTTGGTGCCTACGAGCACTTAATACTCTTACAGACAACCTTGGATCGCATCCCAGAAGTCACAGTTCACAAGTGCCTGGAGCTCCAGCTCAGAGGATCTAATGCCCTCTTGTGGCTTTTGTGGATATCAGACATACACACAAATAAAAATAAATGAGTCTTTAAAAAAAGTACAAAACAAACCTTGGCATCACACAACACCATGCAATAAAAATCACGTAGTTTGTGACAAAAACAAGATTTTGTCTCTAAGTTTCATCAGTGGCATATTAAAACATAGGAGTCAGGCTGGAGGGAAGGCCAGTGAGTAAAGCACTGGGTTCAAGGACCAGAGTTCAGATCCCAGCGACCCTCATGAAAGCGGGCTGTCTTGGCAGAGACGAGGGGTCATCAGGGCAAGCTGGCCAGCTAGACTTACCAAATCAGGGAGCATTGGGTTCAGTGAGAGGTACCCTACCTTGGTATATAAAGTGGGGGTGCAATTAATTAAAGTAATTAATTAATTAAATTTATTATTCAAATATAGGCTTTACCTTGAAAACTACTGTTTGTAGAGGTGGGTCTGTGAAGAGTTCTGTGGGTCAGGCAGGCCTTGAAATTGTAATCCTCTTTCCTTAGTCTGAGGCCCAGCTATCTAGGTAACTATGTGCTAGCTAATTAAGCTAGCCCTGAACCCACCACTTTCTACATGCTAGGTTAAGTGCCTGACGTCTGAGCTAAATCACCAAGCCAGAACTTTATCGTCAGTGGTAATGGCTTTGCCATGCACCGCTTGATTTAGTACTTTTGAACTTGAATGCTGTGTTAGTTATGTTTCTGTGACAAGATATCTGACAAAAGCATTTAGGGGAAGGCAAGGGCTTGCTTTGGCTCACAGTCGGAAGGTGTATTCCATCATGGCGGGGAAGGCATGGCGGGAGGAGTTTGAAGCAACCGTCTCATCTAGTAAAGCAGAGAGTTGAATCTATGCTCAGCTCACGGTTGCCATTTTGCTCAGCCTAAGCCCCCAGCCATTTGATGGTGCTGTCACACTGAGAGTGACTATTCCCTGTTCAGTTAAACCTTTCTGGAAACATCCCACGGACACTCCCTGAGCTGCATTTTCAAGGTGATTGAAAATCCTGTCAAGTTGGCGATGAGATTAATTATCACAGTAACAAATCTGGGGCTGAGATTTCTAAAAATGGTGGCCTCCTCAGCAGCTCCCTGCTCTTTTCCCATGTAGCCTTGCACGTTTGCCCTTGCCCACCTCAAACCGTCCTTTCCCTTAAAAGTTAACCCACAGGAGGCTGGAGATGAAAGTGTTTTTGAATATGAGAGGAAATGAGCACAGAGTACTTTCCTCATCATAAATGTGTAGAAGCACACCTGAAACAGTCAATGTGACAGGGCTCCTAGGATGACAGCCACAGGTCAAGGATCCTGCTCACACACAGGACAGGAAGCACCATGTGAGCAGTGGAGAGCAGTGACTCCACAGCGTATAAGGCTGTGACAGAGCTCTATGTAAGAGCTGCAGGGGAGGGCCAGACCTGTGATGCATATCAGAAAGGTTTATAATGCTCACATTAGCTGTCTGAACAAAGCTCCACCACCAAACAGTCCAAGGACTGTTTACCGTTTACCAAGGATGCTAGTTTTTAAGTTATGTAAAGACAAATGAGCTAGATGCTCAGGTAGTCGTTCTACTAAGAGTTCACAGCTTTAAAGAAAGTTTGCTTAAATATTTGAAAGTAATTAAAACTAACAGGGATGTTTACAGTTTGGAGCGCGACTGAGTGTGAGGAAGCCTGTTACCAATGCTTTCTTTGTTCCTTACACATTGTAATTATTGGAAATGATACAGTCTTCAGTGACCGATGATTACTCTTTCCTAGATGAGAACTTTTCGGTTCCTCATAATAAAAGGGGAGTTCTTGGAATGGTCAATAGAGGTCATCATACCAATGGGTCACAATTCTACATCACACTACAAGCTGCTCCCTATCTGGATAAAAAATACGTGGCTTTTGGGTATGTATATTACAGGTATTTCTGTATTGTAATCATACATATAAAATGTTGCCCAAAATATTTGCATAGTCTATAATTAGTCAAAGATAGGGCTAAAAACAAAAACCATACAGACATATTTAGCAATAAAGAGTTATAACAACTTTATTATCCATAAAATACAGAAACTAGGACTGGCAAGATGGCTCAGTGAATAAAGTGCCTGCTGCACAATTCTGATGATATGAGTTCAATTCCTGTAACTCACATAAAGGTGGAAGGAGATCCAACTTCATAAAAACTGTCCTCTGGTTTTAACACACGTACCATAGTATATACACCACACACATGAATCACACACATACACACACGTGCACACACACACACACAGTTTTTTTTTTCGAGACAGGGTTTCTCTGTATAGCCCTGGCTGTCCTGGAACTCACTCTGTAAACCAGGCTGGCCTTGAACTCAGAAATCCACCTGCCTCTGCCTCCCAAGTGCTGGGATCAAAGGCGTGTGCCACCACTGTCCGGCCCACAATTTTTAAATACAGAAATTAAACACAGCTATGGTAATGATGTGTACTCATCTATCTGTCTATCTATATATGCCGAACTACCACTTACCTCTAATAGTTACTAGACCGTTAGGAAGAGGCTCGTTAGCCTGTGGGCCACCGTGGGTGATGGATCTACTTTCCATCACCATTATGTTCTCGGCTGGGTCACTGCTGAGCCTGCAAGGAAGCCAGCAGCCTGTCTTCCCTGTGATGCTGCAGGCCACTTCTGAGTATTTATTAGGTTGTTTCAGCCCCTTTAGGGGCCCATCTATTCCTTCTGCAATTCTCGAAAGACTTTCATACCGCTGTCCACTTCAACTGAATAGTGTCTTTAGTTTAATGCTTTCTGTGGAAAGAGTAGGAAATTAATTTTCTTCCAAAAGGTAGCTTTAATTAGATGACTTTTCATTCATAGACTCAGAACTTAAAATAATGAGTTGTTTTCCATTTCTCTCACACCAGTATTCTGATTTTGGAAATGTTTTTATTGTTTTTGTTTGTGAGGGTGTTCTCTCTCCCTCTCCTTCTTTCCCTCTCCCTCCCCCCAACCCCCGTGTGTGTGCGTGCGTGTGTGTGTGTGTGTGTGTGTGTGTGTGTGGCTTTTGGCTCTTTTTTTTTCTTGGACAGGGTTTCTCTGTGTAGCCCTGGCTGTCCTAGAACCCACTCTGCAGACCAGGTTGGCCTTAAACTCAGAGATCCTCCTGCCTCTGCCTCCCCAGTGCATGGACTAAAGGCATGTGCTGAAAATGCATGCTTGAATTAATCTTATATGTAAATAACTTTATCTCTTCTCGGATCATTTAATATCCTCTTTCATCTTGCTGATGATCCTCACTCTTCTATCCCATTGCCTTTCTCAGATACAAATGGGACCCCATAAAACTGCAGTGCATCCATTACCACTGGCTCCTGCAGGCACACACTGTATACCATCAGTGCTGCACTCCTCACTGCCCCTCCTGCCCCATACCCATTCTCTGCCATCATTTTTTGCTATAGTCTTGATCAGTAAGAGTTTTATGGGCCACCTGCCATCTGCTGTAACTGATGGTTAGAGCGGCCAGACACAGGCCTGATTCTCAGAGACATTAGACCCCACAGAAAGAAGCCCACCAAAACCAAAACGAAGCAAATAAAAAGCAGGGACCACAGCTGGTCTACTTGGAAGGCTTGAAGTGAATTAAGGTTACAGCCCCGAGTTCCAGAGTAAAAGCCAATGCCGATCATACGATCCTTAGGTGATGACTGTGGAAGGGAAGCCTTGGCTATCCTTGGGGAAAAACTCATTTATTGTCATCGCCACTTTGGCCTCAGGGAGGCAGTGCGTCCCTTCTATTGTCTCAGCTGACCTTACCCCTGAACCCTCCAAGCAGTAGTTTCAGTCAGGTTGGACTATCTCCACAGGACCCCACAGAACACAGGGGGAGCTGGAGAAAGGTAATCACAAAACAGTCTAGCAGCCTTGTTGGGGTGGATGAAATGTGCCTTCCTGACCATGCGAAGCTGCTGCTTCCCTGGGATCTAACATTTCAGCTTCTAGAAGCCCGAATGTGGTTAGCAAGGCCTGGAGAACAGAAATTTCTTGTCTATCCAAGGCGAGTCCTCTAGCAAGATGACTTTAGGTCTGCCCTTCAGGAGACAGTGCAGCAATCCACAGCATGGCCTTGCCCAGGGTCCCTCATGGGGAAAGAATATAAAACTGCAAGCTTGTAAGATCTCCATGCATACACATGGTAGAAGTGTGGGGAAGTGTGAGTTGGGGATGGTGCCGTGGGGGTTCCATTTCCAGAGGGTCTTCAGGTGGGAGGAACCTTGGAAAACTGTGTGAGCTAGGTAGCTAAAGTGAAGTAGAGCATTAGCCACATAGAGGAAGGGGAAATTACAGTGAATCAAATCAGTTTTTAGAAAGAATAAGGAGCAATTGCAATGCCCTAAGGAACAAGAAAGAAGCATGCCTACAGCTCAGCTGCTCTAGCTAGAATGTGAAGCCCAGTGGAGAATAGAGGTAGACTGGAGAAACAGGGTAGACGAGGACCATTGGGCCGTAGGTGCCACGTATGCTTCAGGGTGTGGACTTTTTCCAAAGATGACAAGGAATTATGGAAGAATCAGAAATTGTGTGCAGCTTGAGAGGCTCATTGGGAAGATATCTGTAGAAGAGTAAATGAGAAGAGAATGAGAGTGTATCAAGTCCAATTAGAGAGGTCTAGTCATGATAGGTATCTATGAAATTCTATCTGCAGCACAAGCAATACAGGAAGCTGTGGGGGAAGAGCAAATGCCAGTGATATTCAAGTTACATCCATAGAGTTTGATGACTCTAAAGATGCTAAAGGTGAGAGCATATCAGGGTCTGGGCCAGTGTTGTACTTTCTGAAATGATGGCAATTTATAGTCTCCACTGCCCTGTACTGCAGCAGCCATCAGACACCCATGGCCATTGAACACTTGAAATGTGACCAGAGCAACTAAGAAAATATACTTAATTTGAGAGAGAGAGAGAGAGAGAGAGAGAGAGAGAGAGAGAGAGAGAGAGAGAGAGAGAGAGATGTTGTGCATACTGATGCCAGAAGAGGGCATTGGAATCCTGGTGCTAGAATTAGGGATGGTTGTGAGCCTTCCAATGAGAGAGAGCACTGAACACTAATCCTGCGGAAAAGCACGTCCTCTTAACTAGTGAACCATCTTTTCAATTCCCGGTTCTAAATCCATTTAAATACCCACCTATTGTCAATGGTCTCCACACTGCTAGGTCTATAGTAACTCCTAAGGTTTCAGAACTGGATAATAAAGAGTTGGAACCATCCACCATGAGTGCCACAAGAAGGAGGATTTACAAGAGATCAGTTGAGGACGGTGTACTGGCTGGTTTTGTGTCAGCTTGATACAAGCTGTAGTTATCAGAGAAATGAGCTTCAGTTGAGGAAATGTCTCCATGAGATCCAGCTGTAAGGCGTTTTCTCAGTTAGTGATCAAGGGGTAGGGCCCTTTGTGGGTGGTACCATCTCTGGGCTGGTGGTCTTAGGTTCTATATGAAAACAAGCTGAGCAAGCCAGGAAAAGCAAGCCAGTAAGGAACATCCCTCCATGGCCTCTGCATCAGCTCCTGCTTCCTGACCTGCTTGAGTTCAGTCCTGACTTCCTTTGGTGATAAACAGCCATGTGGAAGTGTAAACTGAATAAACCCTTTCCTCCCCAACTTTCTTATCAGTCATGATGTTTGGGCAGGAATAGAAACCCTGACTAAGACAAATTGGTACCAGTAGAGTGGGGTATTCCTGTGACAACCTGACCATGTTTTGGGGAGGACTGTGGAAGGAATTTGGAACTTTGGGCTAGAAGATCCATTCAGTGTTAAGAGCTCTATGGGATGTTCTGTAGGAGCGTGGAAAATCATATTTAGAACAGTGCAGAGATGGAGGCTTGGCTTGTGAAATTTCAGAGGGAAAATTAAAGACTCTTATCAGGGCCATGTTGTTTTGATTGTGAAGATTCTGTGGTTCTGGTTGGCTGGGGCTGAAGAATCAGCTGTGATTAACAAGATACCAGAACTACTAAAGTGAAACCTTTGCATTACTGGGACTATTGCTGCTGGTTAGCTGGAGCTAAGAAATTAGCGGTGATTAAGAAGAGACCAGCATCACTGAGGTGGCATCTTCTGGGAAGTGTTTTCTGAGAGCACAAAGAGGCTGTGTTCCAGATATAGCCAAAATTGTACCTTGTGCTGCAGCAGAACTTGGTAATGTGTAAGAGTCACCCAGGTGGTGCTGGTTTTGAAGGCATGAAGGGGTCATGAAGAGAAGCTGAGGCTCGGCACAGTGAGAGGCCATGGAAGGCCATTGGTGAAGGGGAAGCCTCAGTTTGCAATTGATGGCCCAGGACATAAGGAGTCATGCAAAGGGGTTGTGGATTTGCACCATGAAGACAGTCTATGAGAGGCTATTGGTGACTAGTTACAGCGGAAGACAGGGTTTTGGACATGCCAGTACCATGAATAATCAACAAGAACAACAGCAGCAGTGGAGTGCAGGCAGCTGGAGCCTAGAAGACAAGGTGTGTGCTGCAAAGGGCAGAGCTGGAGAAGTGCTCAAGCTCTTGGAGGAGCCCAGAAGATCGAGAGCTGCCTAGACATTGGAGTTCAATTTTGCTTTTGATTGTGACTGTGCCCTAATATTTTTCCCTCTTGAAAGAAGTAGTGGAACCCACAGTTAAGAGACTTTTAATGGTAAAAAGACTTTGAATTTTAAAAGAGTGGATATTTTTTAAAGGGATTGAAATTTTAAGAGTTTGCAAAGACTATGGGACTTTTAAAATTATTTAGATCTTGGGGATGAATAAGAAAGTAAGGGTTGAGGCTTAATAGTGATGTGTTTATGTGTCAGATTGACAAGGTGTCAATTGTACTGGCTGGTTTTGTGTCAACTTGATACAATCTGTAGCTATCACAGAGAAAGGAGCTTCAGTTGAGGAAATGCCTCCACATGAGATCCATCTGTAAGGCATTTTCTCAATTACTGATCAAGGGGGAAGGGCCCCTTGTGGGTGGTGCCATTTCTGGGCTGGTAGTCTTGGGTTCTATAAGAAAACAAGCTTTCCAAGCAAGCCAGTAAGGAACATCCCTCCATGGCCTCTGCGTCAGCTCCTGCTTCCTGACCTGCTTGAGTTCAGTCCTGACTTCCTTTGGTGATCAACAGCAATGTGGAAGTGTAAGCTGAATAAACCCTTTCCTCCCCAGCTTTCTTCTCAGTCATGATGTTTGTGCAGGAATAGAAACCCTGACTAAGACGGATTGGTACCTATAGGCCAGGCGTGGGGAAACTGGGGGAGAGATTTTTAAGCAGTTCAGGGCTAGATGTACATTTGGAAGCAGTCTGATTGGTACCTGAGCTGAAGCCAGTCCCTAATGTCACCACTCTCGAACAGTCACTAGGCTTTGCTCATCTTGTTCCTTTCTGTCTGATAAAATCCTGTTCAAGGATTAGGTCCTAGATTGTGGCAGGCAGCTTCTTGGGCCTCTGGCACATTGTGAACAACTTGAAGCAGCAACTTGGTCTCGCATATCTTATACCCTAGTACTCATCCCAGTAGAGGAGCACATAGTAGGTGCCCATTCAATATGTGCAAGACCTTGCGAGACCTGACTGGAAAAGGCTTCCTGCCCTCCCTCTCGAGACAGGTGAGACAATCTGCATTTGTCTTCTGCTCACATGGACTTGCGCTGACATTTGTCTTCATCCACCACCTCTTGCTGTCACAGCTGCACAGCCTGGGAGATTTACAGGTATCTGTTAAGGCTGGGCAGTGTAAAGAGCATGGTGCTGGGCATCCGGGGAAGGCTTGTAGGCTGTCATAGCACCAAGATAACTAACTCAATCCTGTGAAAGCCATGGGCCATTCATGAGGGTAGATCCCTAATGATCCAGTCACCTATCAAAACCTACTCTTGATATCACTGCCGTGGTGATTCAACGTGAGCTTTGGAGGGAGCATTTAAATAGCAAGCTGTGTCAGAGCTTCTGGTTGGGGTGACAAAATGAAGCCCAGAGGCAGACGAAGAGAATACATGTGTGGTCATGGTTGGCACTGGCCACACCTGTCAGGGTTTATATAATAGAACTTGTCCCCACTCCTGTCGGCTACTGACTTCTTAACCCAGGCAATGGCAGAAGACACTAGTCTGTGTCTAGGCCTGTCTCCAAGCCTTATACTGATGTTTATTTGTATGGATTTTTGTATGTTTTTGTGAATGTGTGCTACAAGTTTGTTTATGTAGCTGTGGGCACATGTGTGTGTTGATGCACTTGTGTCTGAATGTGCATGAGGCTTCCTGTTTCCACCGTATTTTTAATTTTTTAACCAAATTGATCTAAACATCCAGTTAATAGGTAATGAGTTTCAGAACCAACCACATATCCTTGTGAAAGATTCACTTTAAGTATGGTGATATCAATAGATTAAAAAGTAATGTTAATCAGGGGACTGGAGAGATGGCTCGCGGTTAAGAGCTAGCTGCACTGCTCTTGCAGAGGACCAGAGTTCTACAGTCTGTCTTAGGGCCAGGGAGATCTGATGTTTCTGGTCTCCAAGGGCCCCTGTGTACACACAGGTGCATAAGCCCACATGGGTATCTAAAGTTAATAAAAGGAAAGTTGGACAACCTGGATTTTGCAGTGATTCTGAAATTTGACACCAAAGATACGAGCAATGCAAGAAAAAAAATAGGTGAAATGGGACTACAACAGCATTAAAGACTTGTGCATCAAAGGACACCATGGAGAAAGTAAAAAGACAACCTACACCTGCCACGGACCGGGGTTTCTTGCAGGGTCCCTTATTCCGCGGGACTAAGGATTCTGGCCAGGTGGGCACAGGATTCGGCTTTTGACAAACAGACTACACACGAGTGGTGTAAAATCTGAGTGTATTTCTTTAAAAATGACATGAGGCTTTTACAATCATTGCAAAAGAGAAATGAAAAATCTGGCAGCTCAACAGTTGAGGTACCTCTGAGGCTATCTGAAATATATTGGGTCTAAAGCAGCAGCTATCTCCTCTGAACTGGTGCTGCATCCCCCAGGTCCAAGTGGCCTGGGTCCGGGGGGACTGCGAGAGATACATGAATCTGAGTCCTAGCCCATCTAAGTTCTAGTGCTAGTCTTGCATGTGAGTCCAAGTCCTTCTTCCCCCAGACCTAGTGCTAGACTGAAGTCATGTAGACAAGCGACCCCCACACACCAAGTCAGCAGGGTCTGGTAGCTAGGTGTGAAGCAGGAGGAAGAGGGGTGGAGCCCTCTCTGTTGAGGTATTCTTATGCTAATTATCTGGTTTTTGTTGGAGGCAGGCAGAGGGGTCTTAGAGTGAGAGAAACCTTTCAATTACTCTCTAGTACTTAAAACATTAAACTAAGATAGTTGGAAACATTGGTGAAGGTCAGAAAGCGATGTCCGAATTTTCTCTTGCTAGCTGTAAGAAAATGATATCTTGGTGAGTTCCTAGCACACTAGTACGAGGACATATCTGGGCCACCTCTGAGTTTGGGGTGTCAGGCGACAATGCGGAGGCAGGAGACTGACTTTCCTTGAAGTTTACGCCTCAGATACCGCCTTCTCGCAAAGTGTGCGTGGCATACACCAACAGCGTGGGAATAAATAAAAATACTCCCAGGCACAAGGAATATAGTCAAGGTGGTTGAGTGCTTGCCTCTGTCTCTCCATGAGGCCCCGGGGTCCACCTCCAGGTCCCTGCACAAACCTGAGAGGCTTCACTGTATTAGATACACGGGCCTTACAGAGGCTTAGCTGTATTAGATACACGGGCCTTACTTGTAGGTTGACCCTGGAGCTCACCAGTGTGTCGTAGGCTGGCTGGCCAAAGAAATGCAGGGATCAGTCAGCCTATTTCTCCCATCACCAACCCAACTCTGGGGTTGCACACATGTTCTGCTGTAGCTGGCTTGTATGCGAGCATTAGGGCTCCTAGCCTAGGTCCTCATGTTTGTGTGTAGACACTTCACCAAGTGAGCCATATCCACAGTTTTCATGCCACTGGCTTCTAGCTGAAGACATCAAACATCTAGCATCACTCAGGGGTTCTAGCTCAAGGCCAGCAAGTGTCTGCAGAGGCCCAGACTAGCATGGGCTTGAGCCCTTATTCATGTACCCAGTGATTGGTGGTTAGGTGCCTAGTATGTGTCAGGCTTTGAGCAAAAGTAGACCTCTACCCTCAAGGAAGAACCAGAAGTTAGCAAAAAGAAATACATAGATAAAAGATTGCAGGGCCAATGGAGTGGCTCGGTGGGTGAAAGCACTTGTCACACATGCCTGATGATGTGTTTGATTCCTAGACCCCATGGTGGGCGGAGAGAATCCCTTCTCCTGAAAGTTGACCTCTTATCCTCACACCTGCACACTCATACTCACTCCTCTGGTGTGCACGCATGCTCGAGCGTGTGCGCACTCGCGCGTGCGCGCACGCACACACACACACAAGGAGAGAGAGAGGGGGAGAGTGGTACTACATTTAAATTTAAAGAAAACTATTTCACCCTTATAAGCAACACTAATGTTGAGGGGGACCTAGTTCATGTATGAATCGCTGAAACCCTTTCCCAAGACCCTAAAGACTGAAATGAGAGCTGAAGGTAGGCCAGGAGATGGCTGGACAGGAGGAAAGAGGCCAGCTATGGCTGGAAGGTACCAGATGGTTAAAGTACTGGAAGCCAATCTCTATGGAGCAGAACAAGACATCCCTGAGGGGCAGGAAAAGGAAGGACAGGCAGGCTTGGTGGGGGCACAGGAGGAGTTCTGGTCTTCATCTTAAGATACTGAGGAATTACTGAAGGGTGTAGAGCAGGGAGGTGACATCACATTTGTAGTTCTCACTTCCCTCCTGACTGTGGGAGGATGGATAGGCGCCAGAGCAAATGCAGTGAAGCAGGCGCAGAGCTGCTGCAGCAAGCACCTTCAAGCACTAGTGACTGTCCGAATAGTGGTGTGGGCATATGGGCAGCAAAGTGGGCACACCTAGAGCTATTAGGTAAATAGTATTTACAAATGCAGCTAATTTGTAATAGCCTTAGCTATAGTTGGATAGGACCCCATTTGTGACTGTAAGCTAAATGTGGAAATTCATGACTGACCACACTCTTATTCCCTCCTATACAGGCAACTAATTGAAGGAACCGACGTTCTTAGACAACTAGAATTAGTCCCAACAGAGAACGAAAGACCATTGCTTCTTTGCAGTATTTCAGACAGTGGAATTCTTTACACATGATTTTCATACCAATCACATTTTCTGGGATGCTTTATTGCTGTGCATTTGATCAGCTGTTTTATATTTAATTAAATGGTGCTTAATAACATTTTATTTGAAGGCAATGGCAGACACATTAGGTTGGCTCACCTAACAATTATTCCCCCTGTTCCTCTCCTCCCTGCACCATAGAGACTACAAAAACAACTCCAGACTCCTTTCCAACTGAAAAGGTCATTTGTGAGCACTGTGGCTAGTAGGTCAGAGGAATGCCAGTGATCTGGTTCCCACTGCCACTCCTTCATCGAGTCTTGAATGCAGATAGGCTGGAAGCCAGGAACACTGCTGGGCTGTTAGACTCAGCCTCTCTACATCCTAGTACAAGGCAAAGACCTCATGGTTCTATTCCTGGTGGTTCTTTTGTTACTTGCGGCTTTCAACATTATTAACCTAGCAATGTACCTAGTGATTTCGAGTCTAAAGCATTTGAAAGTGGATTATCCTGTTTGTAACTAATTCCTATCACAATAAACTTGGTACATCACTGACTGATACAACAGCAAAAACAATTGAGCATGAAGTTACACTGCTCATGCCTAGCATGCAGGGAGGATACTGTATTGGATGTTGTAAATATAATCCATGTTTCTGAGCCATGCCAACCATATGAAAATCAAGGGTTTGGGTTGGTGTTGGTGGTGGTAGATCCCAAGGGACACGCCACAGCTCTGTTTTATCAGTGGCTCCATCTGAAGGTTCCTAAAGCTACATCACCTGTAGGGAAGAGTTTTAAATATAGACAAGCAGGCCCTGTCCTTGACCTCCTGAGCCAGAGTCTCTAGGAGAGAGAATCTCAAGATGGAGACAAGGATTCATGTTCATTTAGTTTTCTTACTTGGACAGCTGCATCCCAGTCACTTGGGAATCACGAGATGACTGATGTCCCTGATTTCAGTAGCCCTGATGGTGTCGCCATAGCACATTGGTGACAGTCCTCCTACTACCTCTATCCCTGTGCCTCTCTCCCACTTTTCTGACCCTGTTCCAAAGCAGGTTTGTCCTCCAAGGATTCTGAAAGAGACAGGCCGTCATTGATTCAGATCTTGCTAGAAGTAGGCATATGCTAAAATTAGGCATATATTTATTTTGAGATGATTACAGACTCACAGGAAGTTGCAAAAACAGTACAGAGGAGTCTGGGTACCCTTCACCCAGTGTCCCCAGTGCTTCCATCCTATGTAACTATGGTCCAGAATCAAAATAAGAAGCTAATATTGCTGCAAGTGTGATGTCATTTCATCATACGAAGCTTTGTCCCCCACATAGTGAAAGGCCACCAGCCCAAAGATTAACTTCAGGCTTCTCCATACTCTTACCCACCCTGTCTTTTGTTGCTATATTAGTAAACAGACACCAATACAGAGCTCTCACGTAGATGCAGACATTTGTCTAGCGTATGCAGACATACACCAGCTTTGGTGCCGCCTTTGGACCTTTGTTTCCTCGTGTGAAAAACAGGTGGCAGTGTACTTTATACTTTGTATAAAGAACCTAGAGAGACTTGGTATACGGTCAGTGCTCAATAGATGGATGCTCACTTTGGTATTCAATAAACTACTTAAGTATAACTTGTAGGACATGGCCTCTGAATGTGTACTCTGTAAATGTTCTCTAAGGCTCCTCAACAACCTCATCAGGTTGAGTTCCTCCTCCATCCTCTCTGGGATATCTGAGAACCCAAGCTACTCTATTTGGAAATCCCAAAACAAGAACCTCACTATGTAGCCCAGGCTGGCCTTGAACTCACAGTCATCCTGTCTCAGCCTTCCAAGTACTGTGATTTTAGGGGGTTCTTCCCCACCTTTGCTTATTGAGTTCCCAGATGAAAGACACACTTGCAACCTTTATATTTACAATAAGCCCTAAATAGCACAATAGCTGGGCAGCTGCCTACCCTCCATGCTGTTAGAATCTACTTTCCTACTGATAACCTCCCTCAGGGCCATGCTCTCTTGACCCTTAACCCATAGCGGCTTCTCCTTCCTTGTGGTCCTCCTCTTACCCAAGCCTGTGAAACCTAAACCCCACTTATGTCTCTTCTGCCCAGATATTAGCTGTTGGCATCTTTATTTACCAATTACAATTATCTAGGAGCAGGATCACTTAGCATCTGTGTGGACTCTCTCGTCTTTGGGACAACCAGTTTTGGGAGCCCAAGTTAACATAAGAATACAAACACTGTCAGGCCAACCCACTACACACTACCATAACTGAATAACTAACCCTGGCTTTCCTCCAGACCCTAGGATCTGAGCTAGTCCTCAGGTCATGGTGGTGGTATCACAAAAGAGAACAGGACTTACCACCAAGACCACCAGATGGAATTCCCTGTGCTTTCCAAGGTTCCTGCTTAAAACACATGACCAGAACTGGTTAAGTGGTAACAAAGAACAGGTTTTACTACTGGAAAATTATTAATGACCTTACATACTTTATCTGATACTGTGAAAAAAACTGAGATATTCTCTTGGTACAAGAAACTGATCCAGTACTAGATGGAGTCCTGCTTGTAATTCCAGCAACAACAGAGAAGTAGAGGCATATGATCAGCCAGCATGGGTATATAGTTTTCAAGTCTGGTCTAGGTTATTCCAGTTCAGACCACCTGGGGATGCATGAGAACCTTTAAAAGAAAACAAAAAGATTCCTATTTCTTTAGTAGTAATATAAAAGTAGAATTCTGTCAGTCTTCAGAGATGACAAGCCATTATCCCTTCTTCATTTCTGCTCTACATCTGGGCTGCAGAAACCTTAATTTCAAATCTACGGGTGTGTTGAGGTTTTGTCTTTTACTGTCTATTGTAATGCTAACTGGCCCCCAAGGCCTGGAGTCTGCTCCATAGCCTGAGACCCTGCCACCACGGTAATTCTGATTGGTGAATAAAGATAGATAGCTGGGCCAATAGCTGGGCAGAAGAGACGAAGGCGGAGTTTAGGTTTCCGAGGGCTTTGCGGGAGTGGAGGACCTAGAGGAAAAAAGATGGTGCAGGAGAAGAGGAAAGAGAAGCTGCCATGAGTTAAGCAAGAGAGCATAGCTCTGACGGCTGCCCAATTGGAGCTAAGAGCAGCCCAGATGGAACACAGTAAATAGCAAGTGGTAACTCAGGGTTATTGATAGGATAGGCAACTGCCCAGCTATTGTGCTATTTAGGGCTTGTTGTAAATATAAAGGCTGTGAGTGTGTCTTTCATCTGGGAACTCATTAACCAAAGGCAGGGTAGAAACCTTAGGCTATTGGAAATTAGAAAGTAATACATAAAGAAATTAGAAAATAGGCTTTAGGAAATTAGAAAGTGATTTCTACAACATGTGTGCAGTGGTTCTTAGGCCACCATTTAAAAGTAGACATACTGATACTTCCACACTGGAAGTAGAGGCAAGAGGATCAGAGGTTCAAGATCATCCTTTATTCATAGGAGTTTGAGACCACCCTAGACTACCTGAGACCCTGTCTCAAAATAAAATTTAAAAATCCAATCATAAAATTAAAAATGGTATTTGCCCCAGCTGTCCAGTTACTAATTACTTGGTAATGAATGAATGGCTTAGTAACACTGTGATCCCAGATTCTTGAATTTTTACATCGTGCAAGTACTTTAAGTTAAAAGTGTGTGTTTTGAACTGAAGAACAAGTGAAGGCATTCGTAATGATGCCTGGCACAGCAGACGCCCAATAAGAACTCAGCAATGTCTCCCCATAAAATCAGCTCAGTGACTGTGACAGCCATTATTTCATGGGGCATTAAGACTGTCATACTGTGTTGTGGCCAGTTTTCACTGATACCATAGGGCCTTTTCAGTAAACCAAAAGAACGAATTTAAAGGTATTTCCCTAATATTAAAACTGCTTTCTTCCCTACTTTCCCAAAATGGAACCTCTACCTTTTACACAGTGTAAATATCTGATATGCATAATATGTTATATGACCCCAACAGGGTCTAGCACACTAGCTTTCAACTAAGGTTGTTTATGGGGGAGCACTGGAAATGTTTGTGGGGAAGGAATGTTGGCACAAGAGAAGGGTAGGGTGTTTTCTGCCTTCTACTAGATAGAAGCCAGGTTATTACACAACCTATAAAGACTAGACAGGAAAAAGACTTTATATATTTATGTTCATGTAAGAAAATACTAGTAGTGATGTATTATTTTGAAATATACAGTTAACATGTTTGGAGTTATTTAAAATTTATACTGAGAAAAACGTATTTTCAGTATTGCTGTAGACAAGCATCTACATAACACTGTTAAATTGATTATTATTTTATATCAAACAACTTTTATAATACTCATTTTTATTGTTATAATATTTTATAAATTTTGAGGAATATGACAAAAAAGATATTGTAGGTATTGAAGAGGGGGGTCTCAGGGAGGAGTTGGGGTACAAAAGGGAACAAGAACGTGATTTAATTCAATTTACTTAAAATGTTTTTAAATGTTAACAAATTCAGACAAATTGAAATCATGTAACTTTTCTCATCATAATGCAATCAAAGTTAAAAAAAAAAAAAAAAGGCTAGCTAGGAAGAGTCAAGTGGCCTACAGCCACAAGAGTGTCAAGCTGAGAAGTCAGACCATGGACAGAATTCTGCTCCTTTAAACTGAAGACAAAGCTGATTCTACAACAGTAAAAATGACTTTAGGACTAAATCTTGATCTAGTTCTGTAGATGCCATTAAAATAAACCGAGCCAGCAGTTTGTTAGTCGTGAAACTGTCCCCTTATAGAAACTAAAGGAAATCTTATAAGTATAGTTGGAACACTCAAGTGACAAGCTGTTTAATCAATGGTCTCCACAGCAGAGCGTAATCATCCTAGGGGACAAATGAGATCATCGACTTGGGAGCAGGGAGATGAGATGAAACACGACCTCTGCTCTACAGGAGTTGAGTAGTCTTCTAGCCTGGGTGTCACGTGAGGCGTCTGAGAGAACAGCAGCTCCTCCAAAGCTCTGGTAATGACTATATGACTGCACCCTAATGCTAAGACCATCGGTTTGGTCAGTCACAGCCCACCGGCTCCTGCTTATTTTACAGCGTACACCCACAAAGGAATCACACTGAATTCATTACTGGCTGAAATAGGAACTTTCAGTCTATCCCTAAAGCTGTAAAAATGCTTCTACAGTCATTTCTTAAAATGCAGACTACAGCGAAACAGACATCACGGAAGCATCTGATATTTTTGTCATTAGGGTAACATGCATAATTAAAATTATGGCATTTAAATTGCAACATAAAACATGGCAAATACTAAACGGTCAAGACAGCTTTACACATCGTGCTGGGGTTAAACCCAGGGACTCTTGCGTGAGGGGCAACCGCTCTGCCAAATGAGCTACAAAAACAAACAAAAACCACTTTATTAAGCATGTCAAGCATTGCATTGAGTATTTTGTGAGACCCAGCATCAGATGGCGCTCACGACTAGAGAGAGCCAGAGTCCACCAACAGGCGCTGAAAATGCCTGTTCTGACGCCAGGCTAACCTATCAGTCAGGTCACTTTCCCCCAGCCTCGCTCGTGAAGTGGGGACCGGAAGGGACACGAAGGCTTTTCATCCCTAACCGTCTTTCTTTCTGACCACAATAACTGAGGTCGGGACAGATCGGCCTCTACGGCGGATCTCTGAGAGACTCGGAAGAAGCAGGTTAGGCAAGGGCACCGGCGGCGGTTACGCCATGGAGGCGTCCGGGACAGATCATTTTCGGTCCCACCCACAGCCACTCGCCCTGAACCGGCGGCCCGGCCGAAACTCTTTGATCACGTGGTTCCGTCATTACCCTGAGTCCCCGAACTCTCAAAAAGAAAAGAAAAAGAAAAAAAAATCACACTTAAAAAACATATCAAACTTCAAAGAAGAAAAGGCGGCTACTACAGAGCCCAAGGCGAGCGCCGCGGTCTGTCCTCCCGGCTAAAACGAACTCCGCGGGGATCACGTGACACCCTCGCGGCCCGCCTCCCGCGCGGCGCAGGTGCACGCCCCTCGCTGCGTCACGTGGGCAGCTCCATCCTTGCCAGACGGGAGGGGGGACTTCCGTGGTGTCAGCGTGAGGAACGCTCCCTTGGGTCGCGCGTGGTCCTCTTGGGACAAGAAGGGCCGCTCGCGGCGCACGGATCGCTGACCCAGAGGAGCAAGATGGCGGCGGCCTCCTGCGCCGCCCCTCCTCCTGCTGCCGGCTTCCCCGTGGTCTCGCCCGCCCCGCCTCCTGCCCCGCCCCTCCGGGCTGTCACGTGACCGCCGCGCGCTCCCGCGGGGCGGGCTTCTCGGGGGCGGCGCCGCAGGGACGCAGCTTGCGCTCGACGGACGGAGCTGCTGTTTGCCGCAGCTTCTCTCCTGGACGCCTGGGCCGAGGACACGATGTCGGGCGCCTCCCGCCGACTGCTCTGGGCCGCCACCTGCCTCGCCGCGCTCTGCGTGTCGGCCGCGGAGCAGCCCAGCAACAGCAGCGCGTCTCCCAACGTGACGACGCCGACGCCGACTGCGACCAGCAAAGCGATCCCGACGACGCTCACGCCCACCAAGCCGCCAGGTGGGCCGAGCTGGTGGGGACCCGCGCAACATGGCCGCCCGGCCGGAGTGCGGCGGCCCGGCCCGACGGGTGGGTGGGGGGGTGAGGAGCTAGGCCGCGGGGCTGCTCCCGCTCCGCGAGCCTTGCCCTCGGAGGCGCCGTTCCCCCACTCCCTCGCCCGGACCCAAGCGCCTGGTGACTCCGTGCCGCAGCTCGGGACGGCGACGTGGCTTGCTTCCGCGGTGGCAGTTAGGAGTCCTTGGGCGAGGCGACGCAACGCGCCCCTCAGTCGGCGGGGTGCGCAAACTTTGGGCTCCCGGGACTCTCTTGCCCTCCCCTCCAGGCTTCTCCGGAAGTTTAAAGTGAAGGCTCTGGGTCTGGGTGGGGGACCTTTGGAGATGAACTGGTTATCCCTCTCCCCGCTCCCACCAGCGAGGCTCTGAGAAAGTCAGCCTCCTGTAACTTCACGTTGACTTGGCAGAGCGCTGTTGGCCGTCTCTGAGATTGAGGTGGTAAGGGAAGAGTGAGGCTCGTGGCGGTTGATGAGAGAAGTGAAACCTAGGGGGCATAGAAAAGAGCCAGCAGGTCTGATCTCTCGGGGGCCCGTGTTTGGAGGGCGGTGGAGTCAGAAATCCAGTCTGTCTATTTGTCTGAAATCCGATCAAGGAACACGCCTTTTGTTCAGCTCTAGGGTTCGTTAAGGCGTGTACAAATTGGCGTAGGCCGTGACAACGCAAATGAGACAGAAGATAAATTTGAAGGAATGAGGGGGAAACACGACGTATTTTAAATTGGTTATTGCTTTTAGTCTAGTAACTGCTCTCCTCAACCTAAAGATTGACTCGCTCTAGTGCCTTCTCTAGTTTTAGCATTTTATATGAGTAAAACTGTGTAATACCCGTTTGTTTGTTTGTTTGTTTTGTTAGACTCAGAAGGATGCTAGGGTAACAAATATTTTTAAATGAACAAAGTAAATTACAGATCTGGGAATCTCTATCACGGTTAAGATGATAAAGCAAAATATTGTTTTGACTCCTACCTACTTGACAATTTCCTCCCAGACTTGGAATATGTGGGTTCTTCGTATTGTTTTAAGAGAAGCCTGGGAATACCAAGTTAATGCCTCTGTGTGATTGAAATCCCCACGGAGGAGATAACTTGGGTTTTCTCGAAATTATGGGATAAGCTGCAGTGTAGAGTATCATTCTGAAGTCTACACCCTTTATCAGGTGTGCACTACTGTGAAGAAGGCTTCTTAAGACCTGTGCTTTAAGACTGCCTCTTCATGTCCTGTTTTCAGTAAACACATATTGGGATCCAGGGCTTCTGCAGAACTGTTTGTTCAGGTGAGATGAAAGCAAAGGAGAATGTTGCAGGTGACTAGTTTCTAGAAAAGAAAGGAAATTAGCTGCGTTCTGTAAGTCCATGTGTTTGTCCAGACATAGAATTGGCCCGCTACATTCTTATTTCTGGATTGTTTGGTTTAGTGTTCCTCAACTTTCCTAATGCTGCCACCTCTTAATACAGTTCCTCATATTGTGGTGGCCCCAACCATACAGTTATTTTGTTGCCACTTCATAATTAATTGTGTTACTTGTTTTGAATCGTAATGTAAATATCTGATAGGCTGATGGTCTTAGCAGGCCCCTGTGAAAGGGCAGTTCCACCCACCCACACCCCAGAGGGGTCAGAACCCACAGGTTTAGATTGCTGCCAGGCATAGGTATGAAAGCATTTCCAGGTTGTGGGGAAGACTGCGATGAAGACAGAATCTCTGAGAAATTAGCTTGTTTCTGTTAGAGTTGAATTTTTTCACACTTGGGTGCTTTATTAAAACGTTTTTCTCTGGCATTTGGAGGCAGTGACTTCTCTGTGTTGGTCTTACAGTGTTTACTGTTTTATGTTGAGAATCCATGAATGTATCTTCAGTCTTTTGAAGGATTGTCTGACATCCATTCCCAATACTGAGTGTGCCCACGAGCCTGTTTTTTTTTTTTTTAACTTTACTTACAGGTTCATAGTTGGAAGGAACTTTTCCTCATTTTGCTTTTTGAGGTAGGGTTTTACTGTGTAGCTCTGGCTGCTGTGGCTAGTCTGCAGCTCACAGCGATTCTAATGCCTCTCCCTCTAACGTGCTGGGATAAAGGTGTGTTACACTATCCCAGGCTTAAATAATTTTTTTAATATTCATGTGTATGTACATGTATGTGAACACACTTATGCCACAGCATGCAAGTGGTGGTCCGAAGACAACATTGGTTCTCTCTTCCACCATATGGGTCCAGGGGATTGAACTCAGGACATCAACATTAATTTGCTGGCCCATGCTTAAAATTTCTTAATGAACCAGTTTATAAAGTTTGACCATTTTGAGGATTATTAATTATTAAAACTATATCTAATGCTTACTGTTGAAAATAGATGTAGAGCAAACTAATGAAATGTCAATTCATTGATTTCATAATTTTCCCCCAGAAACCTGTGAGCGCTTCAACAGCTGTGTTTCCTGTGTTAATGCCACCATTACTAATAATATCACCTGCTTTTGGATGGATTGCCATGAAGGTAAGAAACTTTGTGGTCACAAGCTCTACTTTATATTCTTGAATATTTGGAAGTTCTGTAGAATATTTAAGGTACTGTGAAGTATTTATTTTTTAAATTTGATACTTACATAGTTTCTTAACATTTTTCTTGAAAATCTCCCCTCTCCCCATTTTGATTTCATAAGCTTGACTGTCAAGATTTAGCAGTTTTAAGGGAAGAGAGATTTTAGATCCTCGGAAGGATTAAAGTTCCTTTGGAAGGGGAGTCATTTGTCTAGGGGAGGTAAATTGTAGCACCTTGTGGAGTGCTGTTGAATGCTTAGCTGTGAAGGAGCAATAAGACCGGAGAGTTGCTTTCTGTGCTTTTGTGAAGATAAGTTCATTAACTTAGCAATTTGAAGGCTGTGAGCTAGATGGCAGCCTGCTGGAATACAAGGTTTCTCTTAGATTATAACAAGACAGACTACTCTGTCTCCCTTAAGGTATGGCACTTGCACTTCCTCTGTCTGCAGAGCAGGGTTTGTTAGGATTGGTTTTGGCATCCCTGGAGGTACAAAACCACACTTTTAACAAGAGTTAAGTTCCTTCACTCAGTGGATATCAGAAGTAGCACATAGAGTTCAGAAGGCTCGTTGTTGGGAGTTCACTTTTTTGTGATACAAGTATGTTAGGCTATGCAGGGCGACTTCAGGGTGTGCTCTCTCCCTGCTCATGTGCCATAAGTAGGAATTGCAGGGAGATGCAGAGGGTAGGGCCCTACTGTTTCTTCGGACCCTCTCCCTGCTATCTCTGCTGAATCAACTTGATCACATCCCCTTGTAGATTCTGACTGCTTAATCTGGTCAGTATATTCAAGTGACCTTTCAATTTGTCTCTAAGACAATGGGAAAGGAATAGCAGTTTTTATTGCTTTTTAGTCTTTAAAAAGCAAAAACCATGCGCTAAAGCTGACTTCAGCTTGAGACCTTGAGATCCTTGTGCATCCCTTCCAGAGTGCTAGGGTCACAGTCACAGGAGTATCCCAGCCGGATCGGGCTTGTTTGTTTTCTTTTAGCGTGTTCTGGAGCTTAGAAGCAAAGCCACAGGTGTAATGTAAGTGAGTAATTGCTCTTTGTCTCTCTTTTTCTAGCAAATAAGACCAATGATTACTGTTCAAGTGTCCCAGTGAGTAACTGTTCCCGGGTGAACAGCACTGACCACTGTTCTGGTAAGTTCTCACTCGAGCTGCATGGGGTGGGTAAGGAAGGTCATTGCTGCCCTTGATGTCAGTCAGCATTTGGACCCCAGTCGCCTGTTGCTGTGGATAATAAGGATGATGGTGTAAGTCCTGCTTTCACATTGAGCTGGGACGCTTGCCTCTCCTGCTTTGTGTTGTTGAACTGACTAGTGTTTGTTCCTCCCTCTTAAGTGTTACAGCTAAAGTAAACTTCTGTCTTTTGTAGTTGAGAAACTCTGGCTTTTACTCTTTACCCCGAAAAATCCTAATTGAAACAACTGGTCCTTTTCCCTCATCTGCACCCTCCTGTTGTTCATTCTCACCTGGAATCATCTGTGCCACTGTGAACTCAGATCCTCCTGCCTCTCTCCCAAAAGCGGGATTAGGAGCAACCATGACCAGCTAAGCTAGCTAAGACTTGCTTCTGATGTTGCTATAAGTTAGTAGGGACAGCAAACAAGGGGCTCAGTCTTTGTCATTGTCTTTCTGTCATTTCTTAAAACTGGCCTAAACCTTCTCTGTCCAGCGTGGGTACTCATGTTCCAATCATCACATTGATATATTTTCCCCTGCCCGAAAGAAGGGAAAGAAAACATAAGGCCTGTATCCATCCTGGAGACATTTGTTAGAAGCTGTATGTGGCTAGTTAGCAGTAAGAATGCCTGGAAATGTCTTAGAGGAAGTGAGATGCCACAAAAATTGATGGTTTCATTTCTAAGGAAGGAAACTGATACCAAGTATGGGTAACTGGCTCATCCAAGAATGATGTCTATGTTGTAAAACAGGCCGTACTCTGAGAGTGGGAACTGTTGTCACAGCTTACTATACACAACTTACTGTGTCTTTCTTTTTCAATAGTACCTCCCTCTACCACTCCAGTGCCAACCAATTCTACAGGTAATGCAAGATTATTTTTTTTCTTCCTTGGTCTTTGTGGATTTTTAAAGACCTGTTGACAACCTGCTAGCTTAGAGATGTTAATATAGTTTTAAAGATTAGCAAGGGTTTATTTACTCGTGGACCACAATAGCAGTGTAAATGTGTGTCCTTTGTGACAGTGCATAGAACTCTGTGAAAATATTTTGTCTTAGTAACTCTCAATAGGTTTACATTGAACCCTTGAGCTGTCTTGTGTGTATGTTTTATAACACAGTTCCCATTATTAAATAGTATGCCAGAATGTTTTTAGAAATTATCTTTAGTCTTTTTACGTGTATAACTGAGCTTGTGTACTTTATATGAAAATGGATGATAGGTGTGTTTGTGTTGGTTTTTTTTTTTCCCTTTTACTGTAAGATGGTGCCGTACTTTCTCCTTATACTCATGATTGGATAGTTATGGTCATCTCACTGATACAGCAAAAGTCTTAATGGAGGAGGAGGAGGAGGGAGAGGGAGAGAGAAGGGAGAGGGAGAAACCATTTATTCCAGGACAAGAACTAGCTCAGATGATGATCGGCTGTAGGGACAGAAATTAGCCAATATTTTGTTGCTTTCTGATAGATGAATACAGTCAGTGAGCACTCACCGTACATTGGTCATTTATAGGTTGGTGTGTAGTGAGTGGGGTAGAAATGGCAGCCTGTGGGAGATACTGACACTGGAAAATATGGGGAGACCCTGCCAGATGAAGCAGGGTGGTTCACTGTGAGGGAACAGTGACATAAATATTAAGTATCTTGTACTAGGTGACAGTAAATTTGGTACACTTGATAGTCAAAGCAAAACTGAGAAGCTCCTCTGTATGCCTTGCTTAAGAGACTTAGATGGTATCTAAACTTGTCATATGACCAGACTTCTATTTTAATAAAATGTATTATTATGGCCTGTGCAGAGTAAAAGACCAAAGTGGACTTGAAGTCAGCTATAGTAGAAAAGTATATGCTACAGAAACCTGCAGATACTACCAAATATAACTTAGTGGACTGTTGGTGAAGAATTAACTCTCACCTAACTTCAAGAGTGGATAGTAAAAACCAAATATCAAATCAATAACATCACATAAAACTAATATCTTAAGATTGAGAAGAAGTTGATAACATTTCATTTTTAAAGCTAAACTACAAAAGGAAATTTAAGTGTTAAAATGCCTTCTAATGTAGCAATCATGTCATTACTTCCTTTAGGAGGCATGTGGTCCTTGGGGTTCAGGGTGGGTGGGTGTGTGTATGTGTGTGTGTGTGTGTGTGTGTGTGTACATGTACAACTTGCCTTGTCCATTTAGTGTTTCTTGTATGTATATGATTTCAGGACTGGCCAGTTAGTATTGGATAACTAATTAGGGGGTCATCCAGGGGCTCAGTCCTGGGGAAAATGGAGATGAGGTAGGCCATAGGAGGACAGCTTTGGAGCCAGCTTTCTCCTTCCTTTACATAGGTATAGAGATTGAGACTTGTCAGCAGGTTCACACCGCAAGTGCTTTTGGTGGCTGGGCTATCATCCCATACTAGCCTTCATATCAGTCTCGTTAACAGTTTTACCATAGTCCAGTGAGAATTAGCCTACTTGGAGTGCCAGCAATGCCTTATGGGGAGTTCTGCATGCTCTAGTAACATTTGTCTTAAAGCCTAATGTTGGTGTATAATTACTGTTGAAGAACAGAACTTCCTTTTCTGTTAGAACTTGGGGGCTGGTAAGATGGCTCAGAAGATACAAGCGTCTGCTACCAAGTCTGATGACCTGAGTTTAATCTCTGAGACCCACATGGCAGAAGGAACAAAGCAGCTGCAAGTTGACTTCCACACTTGTGCCCCTGCCGTCATACACATGATAAACTAATTTTTAAAAGTTTTGTTTGCTTTTTGAAATAGCATCTCACTGTATCGCCCTGGATGGCCTGGAACTTGTGTGCTGAGATAAAGGCATACACCACTACACCTGGCAAATGTTAATTTGTACAAACTTACTTTTTTTCTAGACCTGGTATAAGAATTTTTGAGTCTACATTAGTAGTGGATGTTTGTAATCAAGTACTTCATTTCCAGAGGTCGTTTTATGTTTAGTTGGTACTGTTTGTTTGTTTTTTCTTTTTCGAGACAGGGTTTCTCTGTGTGGCCCTGACTGTCCTGGAACTCACTCTGTAGACCAGGCTGGCCTTGAACTCAGAAATCCACCTGTCTCTGCCTCCCAAGTGCTGGGATTAAAGGCGTGCGCCACCACTGCCCAGCTTGTTTAGTTGGTATTTTTGCCTCATACAGAGTGGGAGAGTGTATCATCCAAATCGGGCTAGCCTTGGGTACTAATGCTAACCAATTAGTAAGGTTTTGTTGGAACCCACTGTGCCTGCTTGTTTCCTTGTCCTTGACTGATTTAGCATTCCAAAATGTTAACACCCTACTCTGAAGCTCGCACAGCATGGCACCTGCAATCTACCCACTCGTTTATTTCAGTTGTGTATACTAACATAATTTGTCATAAAAGGATGACATATAAGCGAGTCCTTCCTAAATACTCTTGTTCCTCTGTCTTCTTGCAGACTTTGTGTCTTTGTATGTGTGTCTTACATGTATATAGAGAAAAGACAAGTATATGCTGGCTGAATGTGTCAGAATATATGTAAGGACTTATATTGGATCATTAACTAAATTTGGCTTCTGTTCTTTTAAAAAATTAAAAGCTACATGTAGGATAATTGTGAGGTTAGAAATTTAAATACATTTTGTTTTCATTCCAGCTAAACCCACAACTCGGCCTTCCTCTCCTACACCTGCTCCCTCAGTTGTCACATCAGGTAATTGGGGTTGTATAAACTACCAGTGATAACAGCCAGGGTCCAGTTCTACTCTTGGATACTCTGGACTGAAGCAGCTTTTAACATACAACACCAAGGCAGTGGTTGGCACCTGGCGGTCTATGGGAGTCCTTTGCTGGTTGTTATGTGTGGTCACTTTTGGCCTGGTCCTTTAGACTCACTAAGGGTGTTTTTGCTAAATCTGATTTGTCAGTACAAGTTACTCAGAAGGAGTGCACCATTACCAGTTACTCAGAAGGAGTGCACCATTACTAGTTACTCAGGAGTGCACCATTACTAGTTACTCAGGAGTGGTACCATTACCAGTTTTGGTGAATGGAAAACTTGTTTTTAATTACACCAGTCTGAAAAGCCAAGATTAGCACTTTGTATTTTTCTTAAGCTGTTCATTTTCTTAGACTTGCTTGGATCCAAGAGCTCTTCTACCCTGTGTTTGCTGTGGTTTCCTGACTGGGCTGCTCTGTAGACCAGGCTGGCCTCAAACTCAGAAGTCCACCTGCCTCTGTCTCCCAAGTGCTGGGATTAAAGGCAAGCGCCACCACCGCCCGGCTTTCATGTTCTTTTTTCTTCTGACTTGTTAAATACTGTTTTATAAAACAGAATTAAACTGACATTACTTTTAGATCCTTATGAGTTGTTTGTAGAAATTCTAGTTTTCAAATTTGTTTTCCTTATGGTTATATAGTGCTTTCTCATGATGCAAAATAAACTAGCAGAGTGCTACTAAATATATTTACAACTATGTGTTATTTTGTTTGTTGAAATTATAGATTATTATTATTTTTGTTAACTTGAAAAATAGCAACTCAATGTTTATATACCTCGTCTAGCTAATAAAACCAAAAAGTTTCTTAACAATTAACCAAAATGGATTAACAAAATTACTGCATGGTTTAGAAGTACTTGATAAATTTTCAAGGAAGAGTTTATATGCCATATGAACTTGTGCAACTTTCTAGCAATATTACCCACATCATACTCTGGACAGAATGATGAATGACATTTTGGCTTAAGTAGAGATAAATTCTAGTTACAAAGACATGACTAGGCCGGGCAGTGGTGGCGCACACATTTAATCCCAGTACTTGGGAGGCAGAGGCAGTTGGATTTCTGAGTTTGAGGACAGCCAGGGCTACACAGAGAAACCCTTCTCGAAAAGCCAAAAAAAAAAAAGACATGACTCAGGAAGACCTATCTAGAACTTAGGGCACAGTTGATGCCTGGGTAGGTCTGGGAATTAAAGGTACCATGACACTTACTGAGGATTCTTTGTTTATCATCAGCAGGTACAGCAAATACCACTCTAACTCCAACCTCACAGCCTGAGCGAAAGTCTACCTTTGATGCAGCCAGCTTCATTGGAGGAATCGTCCTTGTCTTGGGTGTGCAGGCTGTAATTTTCTTTCTCTATAAATTCTGCAAATCTAAAGAACGAAATTACCATACTCTGTAAACAGACCCATTAAATTAATGTGGACTGGCAGTTAACTTGTGTAACTCACTGAAACCAAAATATCCCAGAAGTCCCACATGGAGGACGCTGTTCCAGGATCTTTACATTTCCAAAGGATGCACACAGGAGATTTTGGAGCATCATCCTTGAAGAAAAGTCAGTTAAACCATTTTGCTCAACAGGAGTATCTAAACTATTGTGCATGAACCGTGTGGCTGCCGTCTTTTGTTTAACATGGCTGCTATGTGGACTGTTCTTCCCTCTGACATGCCAAATGTAACTTCTGTAAGTGATGGAGCACGCTGTCCTGCGTACGCAGCTTTGGCTGCAGTTGAAATGTAGTCCCTAAAATCCTAAAGGCTGATATTCTCAATCTAACTTCAGGTGTAACTTAGTGGCCAGAATTGAGGAGAGTGCCAAATGACTACTCGTCAGGCAGATTGAGGGCCATCACTTGAAACATAGATTAAATTTGTTTAGTACTAAACTATCCCTAGAGTAAAGTTTTATGCTTGATAAGTTGTATTTTATATACTAGAAATAAGATGCCACACAGGGCATTCCAGGGTTAGAATAAGGAAAGGATACATAGACATTAATGTGCATCAGGTCTCGTTCATACTCATACAGTGGACCGCACTCAGAAATGAGAACAGTGCCTTAAGACAGACTGAGACATAGGCAGAATGAAGTGTGTTCACACTCTGGGGGGCAAAGCTTGGTCTGAGAATGTAACTCGGTGTGAGCAGCAGAAACCTGCTTTTAGATAACATGCTGTTAATAGTTAATTAAAAACATTGTTTTTCCAGAACTGAGAAATAGAAGCTAAAGAATAATTAAAGCTGAAAGGCTTCCTATATCAAACCATCTAACATTTTTCTTAGGGCTGTTGAAGAGACATAAAATCGATTTATCTTTCTCTCTGTACACAAAGTATCCAAATAATTATTATTCCTTAAGGATTCCTACCAGGTTTTCCTGAAAAGTAGCTTTTACATGAGGCAAGAAGGAAGTAGTTGTAGATAGAATCATTTTCTAGTTCTTTAAATGAGACAATCACTTTGTTTTCTAATAGATGTGACCTGTGTAACTTAAAAACCTGAGGGTTTGAAAGAGATTGCTCTAGATTTCCAATGATGATGCCCTGGCTGAATAGGCTTTTCTCTTTCTTTAGCTTTCTTTTCTTCCTCCTTGGTTTCAGTTCCCATGTGCTATAATCATGCATACTTTTACTTCAATAGCTTCTGAGAAGCACTATGTTTTCAGTTTTGGAGTTGCTTCTCCCTTGCCTCTGACACACTGCACTAGTGTAGAGGCTGTCATTGGAAATAGGCTTTTGGTTTCCTACGTCATTCAGGTTTTTTTCATTAGAGTAACAGAGTTCAGCGCTTGGTTCCCAGGGTTTTAGTACGAAATGGCAGATTGATGTGGGTTGGTTCATAAAGTGAAACTAACGAAGTTTCTGTCTTTTTGTTACTTGCTGGTACAGCTAAAGTTTGTTTTACTTGCACATTTGTACATATATCTAATGTTTTCAAGTGCCTTACTTGTTTAAACTCTGGCTTCAAAGGTTTGGGGGAAAGATAGGTTTACCTCACAGTTATGTTTCCATTTAATTTCTAGGTTCCCCACAAACATCTATTTCAGTGTTGTGGCTGTTAGTTTTAAGTGAGTGCTAAAGTTCTTTTGAAAGTACACAGAATTTCCATTCCTTACAAAGGTGGCAAAATTGGTTTAATTGTCATTTACCTCCATGTAACTCCTTGCCCCATATAAATGTCAGCATATGTAGCAGGTTTTCTGAGAATGTAACTTAATTTGAAGCTCCTGTAATTTTGAGCACTGCTCTAACATTGTAGGAAGTTTTAGTGACATTTTGCAAGTCTCTACATAAGCTCTTGCCACAGAATTCACAGCTGCCCTGACTCTTTACCATCTTTGTTTAGCAAGGTAGTATTTTGAGCCATTAATGATTTTGGGTTTTTTAATCCAGAAGGTACATAGAAACCTTTTCAGAGTTTCCATCTGAGCTGTCCTGAGGATCCAGTTCTATCAAATACCTTATTTTACCTTTGCTGTACTTGCTGCATAAGCAGACACTGCTGGACTTAGAAGTTTCTATTTGAGTTCAATAAACTACAAAACTAATATGTATGTGTACCAAACTGATTTAAAATAAATGTTTATTAGTCTCTTGATCTAAAAGTGTCATTTTTTGATTATGAAATTAACATTGTATTTGCCTGACCTATCTATTTGACGCTGGGTTGTCCATTGTTTATTTTACTCCTGTTGCCTGATGTATAGATGGGAACTAAGGCTGTGAATTAGTGGAGAACAGAACTCTAGGAATGATTGATAGTTGGGCTGATGGAAGGGACGTGTGTCTAACTCACGTTAACCAAGAGTCAGAGTGTGTGTCACAGGACTGCTTTGTGGGTTCCAAGGATTGAACACAGGTTGTTGGACAAGTACCTTTTTCCACTGAGCCATCTTAGCAGCCACATCCTACCCTTTAGTTCAGAGTACATATGAAATAAAACCTGGCTTCTAATTAGAGTGTCGTGTGCTGCCGTATGAAGCCTGGTTCTGTTGGACAGTATGCAGAAACATCTATAGTTGATTACTAGAGTTACACTAAAGTTATTCACTGCTCCCTGCAAGTCTGGATGTAAGGTTAGATTCAGTGATTTGCCTTAGAATTGAGGCCTCTTGTATCGTTAGCCTTATTTATCATTTGGCAATTACATAAAACTTTATAGCAAGCTTCCTAAAACATTGACACTGGTTTATTCAGTAAATAGTAGAGGGTGGAATAGGTTTTCTGTGTTCTCCCCATCCCCTGTACTTGTTGTAGATAGCCCTTAGGTACTTGTGTTTTCAAATGTTGTGTATTGGCACTTTTTAATTCACTAGTATGTGGGCTTTTGTTGGTGTGTCTGTTGTTGAATCCAGCTTTTGTATATCTTGCCTCCTGACCTCACTTATATTTTGTTTTCAATGCAAAAACCATTTTATTCATAATAAATCATTGATAGTAAATCACTTACTTTTAAAGAATTTTGAATATGGAATCTAAGGTTCCTTTTTTTGGTTATATGTATCTGTAAACTTTGGCCTATTGTTTCAATTGTGTTCTATAACAAGTCTGTTAGCATCTCTTGTTCTGTACATGTTTTTCTCTGCTACTGATTTTAAGCAAGTTGACTATTGTGGGCTGTGTTGTAGGATTTTTTTGTGTTTATAGATATCGTAAGGTTGTATCTCTGGCTTTCATATTTGGAAGATTTCCAACTTTCTGTGGTAGGTCTACACCCTCTGCTTTGATGGAGATTATAGTTTTTTAGAGGTTGCTAGAAATAGATCCACAGTTCCATTGTGTTTTTATATTAAATTAATTAAAATTCCCTTCTTTGACTTCTATAGTGTTTTCTGGTATGTCTGTAGTTGATGTAATATGTTGGTGTGTTTCTCTGCCTAGTTGTCTTTGTAGCTGTGTGTATGCTTGTGTTTAATAGTAGCAATCTTTAATGTCTACATAGCATTGCTATGCTAACATTTAGCATTTACTTTCCATTGAATTTTTTTACCTACACTATAAGATGTAGTGTCTGGTTTTGAGGCATGTTTGGTAAACTCTTATTGGATGCCAGATACAAGTTGGGGAGGTAAGGATGTTCTTGTGTTCCTGTTCCTGTTTTTCTGAAGCATGTTAGATGTCGCTTCAGCTTTTGGTCTACTGCCATGAGAACTTTCACAGCTTCCTGCATCTCTTGAGTCATCTCTGCCTCAGGAATGCTGCAAGTCTTCTGACTTCTCTTCAGGCTCCCCAGCAGTCAGGACAGGAGGCTGGAGCTGCAAGTCTGACTTCTCTCTGGGCTCCCAACAGTCAGGCAGGAGGCTGGAGCTGCAAGTCTGATTTCTCTCTGGGCTCCCAGCAGTCAGGACGGGAGGCTGGAGCTGCAAGTCTGACTTCTCTCCAGGCTCCCATCAGTCAGGATGGGAGGCTGGAGCTGCAAGTCTGACTTCTCTCTGGGCTCCCAACAGTCAGGCAGGAGGCTGGAGCTGCAAGTCTGATTTCTCTCTGGGCTCCCCATCAGTCAGGACGGGAGGCTGGAGCTGCAAGTCTGACTTCTCTCTGGGCTCCCCAGCAGTCAGGATGGGAGACTGGAGCTGCAAGTCTGACTTCTCTCTGGGCTCCCCAGCAGTCAGGATGGGAGGCTGGAGCTGCAAGT
>NW_022196909.1:7627163-7687243 GCF_008632895.1 Mastomys coucha
AAAAAAAAAAAAAAAAAAAGTTTATTCTGGAGCCATTTTGAGTGACCATGGCCAGGAAACAACAGATTTAGGTTAGCCCAAATCCCATGATCCAACATGGAAGAGCAGGTTGAGAAGTTTTACAGAATAAAGAAATTGAAAATCAAAGCAAGTTCAAAATACAACAGTGGGTATATTAGAGCGGTTTTACAGTGAGATGGGGAAGCTTTTGTATAGGCCTAAGTAGGTAACCTGTGAACCCACAGCAGCCACTCTCCACAGTACCCAGGCCTCTGCACATGGCCCTGCTTTCTAGGAGTTCTAGCCATAGAAAAACGTTCTTTCATATGTTTTGTCTACTTATCTTTCTCTGAATAAATGTAGTCTTTTGATGAAACAAAAAAAGGGCTACAAGTCCTCTTATTTCACCACTTGGGAGGTAGAGGTGGTGTAGGTCAGGAGTTAAAGACAGCCTGAGCAGCCTCGGCTACTTGAGATTTTGTCTCACATGTGTATGTGTGCATGTATGTATGTATGTATGTATATGTGTTTTAACTTCAGCTAGTGGAGCAGTACATAAAGGCATGTGTATTAATTTTTTATTGCTATGAACAAATAACTGGCAAAAGCAACTTAAAGAGGAAGGTTCTGACTTACACCTCGGAATGGTAGGGAAAACTTGGCAGCAGGAACTGTTTAGTTATCAGTATAACAGAAAGTAGAGATGGGGCCAGGTAGTGGTGGTGCACACCTTTAATCCCAGCACTTGGGAGGCAGAGGCAGGCGGATTTCTGAGTTCAAGGCCAGCCTGGTGTACAGAGTGAGTTCCAGGACAGCCAGGGCTATACAGAGAAACCCTGTCTGGAAAAACCAAGAAGAAACAAAGGAAGAGAGAGAGAGAGAGAGAGAGAGAGAGAGAGAGGAAAGAGAGAGAGGGAGGAAGAAAGGAAGAGAAAAAGAGGAGAGAAAGAAAGGAGAGAAAAAAGAAATGGGGTATTTGAACACATTGGGTTTTCTTCCTTTTGGGGTAATAGGAGGGTGGTGGTAGATTTGACAGGATTTCAGTTTGTAGCTCCAGAGTGGAACTCCTCTAAGATCTTGCTTCTGCCTCAGGAGCACTGGGATTAAATGGTGGAGATATGCCCCACCATTCCTGGACCCTCCGTCTTTTTTCAAAGTACTTTTAATGGATCTTCCCTCCTAATATTTTTGAAGCCTCCTTGCGAGACCATGTCCCCAGAGGTATGTCTTTTAGGTAACTGTAAAGTCCAGTCAGCTTGACAACATTAACCATCACAAACTGCTTATCATTTTGATACCCAAACACTAAACCATTACATCCCACCCTTGACCCTCAGCTTGCTCTTGGTCATCCCATAACGTGAGTATAATCCAACTACAATGTTCCGTGGTCTTATCAGTCTTTCTATATTATAAAGTCTGCCTTCAGACCCTAGGCAGTTTCTTTAACTATGAGCTAGTAAAATCAAACCTTACATTACATGTTTCTAAGACACAATGGCACAGTAAACACTCAAAAAGGGGAAATGGAAGATTAGCAGGGATCATTGACTAAAACAAGACAAATTCAGTGAGAGAAAAACTACAGCTTCATTGTCAGTATCTGGAGCTTCTGACAACATCGGGGCTCCAGTGGATTTAAATAGCCCTGCCTCAGTTCTGTCAACTGCAGTATGCATAGCCTCTTTTGGCCTAGCTCCATACCTGTAGCTTTCCTTGATGCATGTTTTGGTGTCTTGCTGTGAGACTTCCTGGGGAGATATGAACTAAGGTCTACTCAGATGATTTACACCAAAATTCAGTTTGGAGAAGCAGTGGATCTGGGGGTTACTATGAGACTGTAGATGACTCAAAGTCTGCTGTATTGATGAACAGTCCACCTGCTTAGAGGATGACTCACACAAGCTGCCATCCCAGAGCTCTCTGTGATTTGCAGAGTTGACAATTTGGAGAGCCTCCCTTCTCAACAGTCTACTGCTTAAAACCTTGGTTAAGGTCAGGTGAGGTGTGAATTGTGTAAGTTTCAGGAACTCACTGAGACTTGTGAGTTATTTCCTGGTTCCTTAGGAGCTTCCCTGTAGCGCAGTGGTTCCCTGATACTGTGACCCTTTCATACAGTTTCTCATGTGGTGACCCCCAACCATAAAATATAATTGCTACTTTATAAATATAATATAAATATAACATAAATATAATTGCTACTGTTAGGAATCATAATGTAAATATCTCATAGGCAGGATATCTGATGCATGACTCCTGTGAAAGGGTCATTTGACTCCCAAAGGGGTTGCAACCCACAGGTTGAGAACTACTAGAGGATGAAAGAGATCAAAGTGGAACGTCTTGTGTCTTAGGGAGGCTCATTCTACCAATGGAATGTTTTAACTCAGAGGAAATGGCTGTATAATGGAGTGTTGTCCTATTTACAGTCAACATGACATAGCCTAGTCTCACCTGAAAAGGGAGTCTCAATTGAGAGATTATATAAATTGATATAGGCATTCTCAGCTCACTGTGGGCAGCACCATTCCCTGGGCAGATGGTCCTGACTATATAAGAAAGCTAAGTAATCATAAACCTGTGAACAATCCAGCAAGCAATATTCTTCTATGGCTTATACATCAGGTTCATGCCTTTGCTTTTCTTAATGATGGGACATGACCTGGAAGTTGTAAATCAAATCCTCTCTCCCAAGTTGCTTATGTTATTTATTGTCAGTATCAGAAAAATAGAACAGGTCTCTGTTGCAACTTAAGCCTCTCCCTGTCACTTCCATACAGTGGCTTTTCAGTCTCTTTGCTGGTAATATGACCTTCACATGCATTGTCTGGCCTTCGTGGCTACCTTAAACATTGGAATGGCCTTCATGACCATATAACTTGCATTTTGCTTATCTACAAAACCAGTGTGATATGGACAGTGCTACTAAGTTCTGCTCTAGCTTGAGATCGAGTCTGGCCCCTTTCTACCACATCTCAAACCTCAAATCTCAGCCTAGGTTGCTTCCCAGCAGGGAACTCCTGCAACAGCATTCTCACATCAAGTTCTCTCCCTTCAGATGAATTTGCTTTTTCACAAAGTAGAGTCCTCATGGGAAGAGGGAGGTCTTGCTTTCAGAGCTCCAATCCTGTCGTCCCAATTCAGAACACGATATTTCTCTTTTGTAGCGCTAGTCTCTTAAGTAAATTATAGCTGTTCTCTTTGTACCAGACTTGTCTGCATCTTTAATTTGGTCATACATCTTTCCTTAACAAACTATATATACATATATTTTATATTCTATTCCTCACTGTAGAAAGAGCAGTAAGCAGGAGTCGTTTGACAGCCTAGGTGTTAAGGTGTTTTGTAGTGGTTTGAATGAGAGTGTTGGAAGTCTCCTACACTCATACATTTGAGTGTTTGGTTCCCAGTGGGTGAACTGTTTAGGAAGGATTAGGAGGTGTGGCCTTGTTGGAGGAGGTGGGCTTTGAGATTTCAAAAGCCTACGTTAGACCCGGGCTTTTTCTCTTTCTCTGACTGTTGCTTGTGGATCAAATGTAAGCTCCCAGCTACTGCTCCAGCACCATCCCTGCCTGCCTGCTGCCACACTCCTGCCAATGTGACAGTAATGGACTCACCTTCTGAAACTGTAAGCAATCTCCTAATTAAATGCTTGCTTTTATAAGCTGCCTTGGTCACAGTGTCTCTTCACAGCAAACAGATCAAGAACTAAGGTAACTTACTTCATCACCTTTCAATTCAGCGTCATTCAGTTCTTCAGGACATGGGCAGAATGCAGCCATGCCAGAATGGTAACATGAATGACTTCTCCCTCAGTTCCCAGTAGAGTCCGTATTTCCCTCTGGAACCTCATGAGCCCCCGCATTACTGTATTCATTTGTGGCTGCATTCTGGTCTTCTAACCCCCACCAGAATCACACCTTAAGCTGTTCTGACAGCCTTCTGGGGCTTCTGTAGCACACAGCTCCAAACTTCAACATTCCTCCCACAAATCATTTCAGAGCCTAGCGATCACAGATTTCTTACAGCAGCAGCCCTACTCTGGGTGCGTTTTCTGTATTAGCTACGTTTTTGCTGTTGCTGTATCCAGATATCAGCAATTAAGGGCAAAGCAGCTGGGTTTAGCCACCTGTCCTTAAGCCAGTTGAACAAACAGTAGTAAAAAAGGAGTTGTATTCATTGTGGCCACATGGGGAAAGGAAGAGACCTCCCCCAAAAGGCCATCTTTTCTGGGTCTTGGCCTGAGGTTTGGATTTAAGTAGTCCCATAAACCTTTGGCAAGGGTTTATGCATAGTTAAGTAGTCCCAATCAAGGCATGGCCTAGCCCACCGTTGACATCTCTAACTTACCTGCAGGTTTCTCTTGCCTCCATCTCCCATTTCATCTTAGGAGAACTGGAATAAGATGTGCACTAGTGCACCTGGCTCATGTGGGTTCTGGTGGTTCAAACTCAGTTCCTCATGTTTTCATGGCAACTGAGCCATCTCCACAGCTATTGGGGGGTGGGGGTGGGGGTTGGAGCAGAGTCTCTCACTGGCCTGGAGTTTGTCATGTCATTAAGGAATCAGAGATTCATCTTCACTAACAAGTACATATTCTGGATAAGGATTCTGCCTCCCTTTCCCATAACACACCTGCCAGCATTACCATTCAATTCATGTACTCATGGTTGCTTCATTCATCATTGTGGTAGTTTGAATGAGAGTGGCCCCAATAGGCTCATAGATCTGAATGCTTGGTCTACTGGCACTATTTGAAAGGACTGGAGGGCGTGGCCTTGTTGAAGGAAGTGTGTCACTAGGGATGAGACTTGAGGTTTCAGAAACCCATCCCAAGCCAAGAGTCTCTTCCTGCTGCCTGCAGAGCTAGATGTAGAACTCTCAGCTCCTTCTCCAGCACCATGACGGCCTGCACACTGACACAGTCCTTCTCACAGTGGCAATGGACTGAACCTCTGAAGCTGTAAACCACCCCCAATTAAATGCTTTCTCTATATAAGAGTTGCCATGGTCACAGTGTCTCATCACATCTATAGAACACTGAGACAATCATAATGACATTCCCATTGTCCTGCTGTGTGTGTTGTATGCACATATGTGCATGTGTGTGCATACATGTTCAGATGTCTTTTTCAATTGTTCTTTACCTTGTTTTTCGAGACAGGGTCTCTCATTGAACTTGGACCTTCACTGATTGGCTAGTGAGTCCCTGGGACCTTCCCGTCTCCTCCACCCTCCGGAGACTGGGATTACTGGTGGGTGCCATCACATGCTGCTTTTATGTGAGGGCTAAGGATCTAAACAAGGTCCTGCTCTTGTACAGCAATCACATTACCCACTGAGCCATCCCCCAGCCCTACATAGTATTGCCGCTAAGCAAGGAATCAGTTTAATAGCACAGGAAATACTGAGGTAATCTCAAATCCATGAAGCCAACATGCCCTTTGCCAGGAAGTACCTGGCCTAACTGAAAGGTACAATAGCTCCCCCTGAGTACTCAGTTTTGACAGTGGTCAGAGATACCACCACATATTCTAAGTTATAGAATGTAGCCTTGAGTAGCCCACCAGGGTAATGAGAGTGGCCTCTCACATTCTGTCTCGAGTCTGTAAAGCTGGAGGTCTGAGTTTCCATAAGATGCTATAACTAGGGATGCTGAAATAGTTTCAGTGGTATAAGACCTCGGACGACTTCTACCTGGGCTCATGCAAATTAATCCAATCTGCAGAGGCTGGAGGAACGGCCTGGCAGAGGCTGGAAAGATGGCCTGGCCGAGGCTGGAGAGATGGCCTGGCAGAGGCTGGAAAGATGGCCTGGTAGAGGTTGGAGAGACGGCCTGGCAGAGGCTGGAGGAACGGCCTGGCAGTCAAGGGTAGTGGCTTTGGTCTCTTGTAGCTTTCACATGCACTGCACACATGTTCACATTTTTTTAAAAAAAAAAAAAAAAACCAATATGCAGCAAAAAGTGCCTCTACTAGTCTTGATTGCCAAGCTTGCGTTGCTACTGTGGAGAGGTAAGGAGGGTGGCATTTGTTGATTGCCAAGCTTGAGTTGCTACTGTGGAGAGGTAAGGCGGGTGGCATTTGTTGACTGTCAAGCTTGCGTTGCTACTGTGGAGAGGTAAGGCGGGTGGCATTTGGAACTCAGCCTCACCACTGTCCGAATCACTGCTCTCATCGCTCTGAAGGGACGCCATGACCACAGCAACTCTTACAAAGGAAAACATTTAATGGGCGCTTGCTCACAGTTTCAGAACATCAGTCCATTATTATGTTGGAGAGCATGGCAGGCAAGCTCCACAAAGCCACATCTCCTAGTCCTAATCCTATTAGAGTTCAACTCCCCAGTGACTCTTAAGTATTCAAATATATGCCTGGCCATGTAGCTTCTTTTTGTTGATGCTAATCTCCTGGGCAGCCACACCCTTCTCTGCAGTAGCCCAACACTCTTTCAGTGATACCGCTTGCTACAAGCTGTCTGTAGGAACTTAGCCTTTCTGTTACTCTTTGTCCTAATTTTCACAGTAAGTTTGCAAAAAACAGCCAACAGTGCCAGTGTTGCTAATGGGGCCGCTGTGCTGCCGTACAATGGCTGCTACTGGATAAACCAATCCATCCCACATAAGCCGCGCCTCCTTCAAAGTCTATGCAAAACAATCAGTTTTTAATTTTTCTTTTTTTTGACAGAGTAGTGAATGGGTAGCCTTCACTTCAGTTCCCCAGAGAGAAGCTGTCTTAGAGTTTGCCTCTCTGTTGCTTTGTACATGGGGAGGAAACCATTTATTTGGTTTACAAGTTACAGACTATCGTAGAGGGAAGCCAGGGCAGGACTTGCTTACTGGATGGCTTTTCATGGCTCGCTCAGCCTGCTCTCTTATATAATCCAGGACCACCTCCATAGGGGTGGCACCGCCCTCAGTGGACTGGGTTCTTCTACATCAATCACTAATCAAGAAAATGCCCTATGGATATGCTCATAGGCTAGTCTAATGGAGACAGTTCTCAGTTGCCTGTCTGTCCCTCGTCCCAGATGACTCTATGTCATGTCGACTTGACAAAAATTTCATTGACACAGTGGGCCTTTGGGAGACCTTTGAGACCCAAACTATAGCAATGTAAATATGGATGTAAATATGTTTCTTTGGTCTGTTTGGATCCATCCCTCTCCCCTGCCCCCTCTTTTACACCCAAGATAGATTTTCTAGTCTGAACAAGAAAAGGAATTCAATTAAGTCTTTCCTAAAGTGTGCTGGAGGTTTGGCTCAGTGGTTAAGAACTCTTGCCCTTGCAGAGGACACACGTGGCAACTGTCAGTCATGGGCGACTCTAGTGCTAGGGGATCTGGGTGACTTCTTTTCTGGTCTCCATACATACACACATGCATGCAAAACCACTCATACACATAAAATAAATATTCTTTTTTTTTTTTAAAAAGACAATAAAGTAAGGAGTTTTGTCATTTACAAGAAGAAATGAAAAGGCTATCAGAAAGGATGATGCATTTATGTAAAAGAAAAATGCTTTGAAATCTGTTTGGATGAGTCTTTATTGAACTATAACAGTACTGCACTCATTTTTAATAGCATATTTTATAAAGATTTGTTTATTTTTGTTTTATATGTACGCTTACTTGCATTTATGTATGTGTACCACATGCATGCCCCGTACCCACAGAGGCCAGAGGAGAACATCAGATCCTCTGGCACTAGAGATACAGGTAGGAGCTGGAACTGAATGGGGATCCTCGGAGGAGCCAGCACTCTTGATGGATGAGCCAGCTTTTGGGTCCTGAGTCTTCATTTCTTAGGAAGGACAGGTCAGCACCAAGGCCCACTATCATGGCCCACCCTACCTACCTTGTTACTCAAAACTCAAACTGAGAGACTGCTGGGCAGCAAGGAGCCAGAAACAGCTTGTAGAATGCAAACCAATGCATGAATGCTTTCAGATATGGGACCAAAGCTGGCTTCATGTGGGAGGGATGCTAAGATGAATGAGTTTATCTCAATCCTTCAGGACTGGTTGCTACACACTAGGAAGAAAAGCTGGATGGAAAGGTTAGTAGGGCTAGGGTCATCCTTATCTATCTAAATACACACAGAAATAACACACACACACACACACACACACACACACACACACACACACAGATTACCTTTCAGGTCTGAGTGAAATCCCAGATGGAGCTGTTTGGGCTTGAAGAGTTGTGAGATGAACATTTTCTACCACACTGGGTAGAGAACCATGCTCAGTCCTTCTGCTGTGCTTAACTGGTACCTGTGGCAACAAGGTGGGTTTGGGTTGGGGTTGGGGTTTGGGTTTTAAGGTAGCAAAGGATTCTTATAACATAGCTCTGCTGCCCCCGAGACTAACATCCCTGGTTCTATCTGGAGGTGGTGGCCTTTCGTGGGCCTTCATGTCATAAAGGGAGCAGGTCAAGAAGGACTCCATTCCTGGGAAGGCAACTCCAGGTAAAAAGAGAAGACTTGCTGGCCTAGCGCAACCTAAACATTCTTTAGCAATCTGTCTTTTGTGTCAGAGCTGCACTGTTTTTTTTGCTTTTTTGAGAAAACCACTTGCATATGTTTCACAGTCATGGGACGTTCCCATCAGTCATGTTTTTCTGTCTTTTACTTGTAGCTTAGGAGGTCACAGCACAGGTAGGCTTGAAGTGGCTCAACTCATGCTCCGTGTTGCCTGGCCTTCACGTTTCCTGCTTGGCTTCCTAGTACATCCACGCTTGTGGAACCGCAAGATACTTCATTGTAGGGTTTTTTTTTAGCCTTATTTAGTGGTTTAATTTTGTACCTTAGTAGGGTTTATTTGGTAATAGCCTACAAATAATTAGCCCTACTCCACCCTGCTAGTGGGTGGGTCTCCATCAAGGGACATAGCTACTTAGCCTCTTCAACCACAAGGGCTATGACCACCAACACCCCCAAAGTACTCAGAGCTTTCAGAAGTGATGGAAAGATGGACCAATTGGTTTTGTCCATATAAAAGGTAATCTTTTTTCTTCTCTTTTACAAAAACAAATATACTGATTTTTCTCTATGTTCTTTACTCATGGACTCAAGCAAGTACAGATCAAAAATACTTGAAAATGATAAAATTTGTACTACGTGTGTAGATTCTTTTCTGTCAACATTCCCTAACTGATATAACTATGTATATTGTTTAAATATTAGAAGCCATCAGAGGTGATTTAAAGTGTGTGAGAAGTTGTGCGCAGATTGTATGTGTTAGGTCTCAAACCTGGGACAAATGGCTGAGGTTTTCAGTTACCATATCAACGCAGCCCTGGCCGCCAGGTTCTCCCAGCATCCCTCAGCTTAGCTGTTACAGGATGTGGTTGGCGTCCACTCCCCATACTCTACACTTCTCTAGCCCAGGGGCTGGGCTGCCCCTCCTCCAGCTGCCTTTCCCTATATAATTCAACCCTTTGGCTCACCTCTTTTGTCTGCTCCTTTAGGTTTCTTGGCTGTGGCCTCCCCCTCCCTCCATCCCCCCCCCCAGTCTTCCACAGGGCTCAAGGCCATGTCCACTCTGAACTCCCCCCATGTCTCTGCCTCTGGCTATGCTCTCCTACATATTTATAATAAACTTTCTCCTCCACCACATCTAGGAGCAGCCATGAGCTTTCTTTTTTTATTTGCTTTATTTTCATCCAATATACAGATGCTATATTATTTTATGTAGCAGACTTAAGTAACCATGGATCTTGGTACCCATGGGGGTCCTGGAACCAACTCCTTGTGGACATTGAAGGACAACTCCACTAGAATTTCACACTTTAGGGAAAGATGATGACACAGAGGCTGAGGGATGGAATGAAGTGACCATGGTCACGTGGCCCTGATCTGGGAAGGCCTCATTGGCTCCCACCTTCTTTCCACATTTTCTCTTTTTTTTCTTTTTTTCTTTTTTTTTGGGGGGGGTGGTTTGAGACAGGGTTTCTCTGTGTATCCCTGGCTGTCCTGGAACTCACTCTGTACACCAGGCTGGCCTCGAACTCAGAAATCTGCCTGCTTCTGCCTCCCAAGTGCTGAGATTAAAGGCATGCGCCATCACCGCCTGGCTTTCCACATTTTCTTAACTATATATTTTCAATACTGCAACGAACTTCTATCCAAAATTAGACTGACAGTTGCAGAGTTACACTTCCAATCATAAGAACACCAGGAAAGGTTGGGAACCATGGGATGGCGCTCCGTAGGTAAACGTGCTTGCTGCCAAGCTTGATGGCCTGAGTTTCATTCCCAGGATCAATATGGTGGAAAGAGAGAACTGGCCCTTTCAGTTTGTCCCCTGACCTCAACATATGCATGCTAAAACATGCACGGATACACACACACACACACACACACACACTTAGCCTCTTCAGCCACAAGGGCTATGACCACCAACACCCCCAACACACACACACATATTTATATATATATATGACATCATATGCATACCAAATCAATTAATCAATCAAATAAATAAGTAGATGAATAAATAAAGATGGAGGCAGGAAGAATTCAGATACAGGAGTTGATATTGGTAATTAATTATTGTAGATGATTAAAGAAGAAACTCAAAGAGAATACAGCAAGGCTCTGGTACTGATTTCTGAACTGTAACCTAGACAATGCCCTGGGGTTATTTTAACACTAGAACTGTGTAAAACAGATTCAAACTACCTAGATAATATTCTAATATAGCATCATTCTAATGTAAGTTTGAGGTCATTCTAGACTCGTAACACCAGATACAATTTTTTTTCCTACAAATAGCCAAGCTTTTAATCACTCACAGTCTTCGGTCTTTGAATCCTTCTTGTCATTTTACTGCCTGTAAAATGAGTCTTTGAAAACTGATGGTGAGCGTATCTAGATGATGTTGAAGCAGAATTTAGGGAGCAGTGGGTCTGGGATCTGAGTCCTGTAAAGAAAAAATAAAACAGAATAGATCTCTTGTTGCAATGTACAGATTTGGATTTAACATAAAACTTCTATTAGAATTTATACTTAGCATTTAATTCAAGTGATGATGTCAAACTTTGGACAACTTTTTTTGTTTTGTGTGAAAGTGTGTGTGTGTGTGTGTGTGTGTGTGTGTGTGTGTGTGTGTTTGCCTGGGGATGATATGAGCAAGGGAAAGGAGATTGTGGGAGATTTGGTCTCTGAGATGTAAATTAACTAAGTTCCCAGGTAAGGAAAAATAGCACTCTAGCTCAAGTTAACTAGATATTTGGCAATACCATTTGCTGAGACAGTGCCTTGCTCCCAAGAGGAGTCAGAGTGAAGGAACTGAAGCTGAGTCCTGCTTTACCTGGTGAACTTGTGACCCAGAGACTCCAAAGCAGAGACATCCAGTAGTCACTGATGCACTGGTCTAGAGCGCAGAGGAAAGTTCTGAGCTGCAGGTGTAGACTTGACAAACAGGGATCAAAGCCATGGGATCTGAGGCTTTCATCACTGGGAACAATGTGGGAAGAGTCGGGCCCTGCTCTGAATGGCTCTGCTCTCGTTAGAGGTGAGCTCTGGGAAGAAGGACTGGAACAGGAAATGAAAGCTGTGGACTGCTCTGAGAGTCACTGGCATGAGAAGGACCAGGAATGGCAGCCTCGGGGAATGCAGTTATCTGATTCAAACACTGCAGAAGCGTGTAGTGGGAATTCAGTAGTGTCCATGCACTTAGAGACACGGGGATTCTGTGATTCTGGCAAGATCTGCAGCAGGGAAGAGGTAGGGATTAAAATGCAGATGCTCGGGGATAGGGCAGAGACATGTGCTTGGTCCCTGAGTGTCACTCTTCCTTTACTTCCTTAGAAATAGAGTCCCCAGCTTCTTGTCAGACATTTAGTGTCCTGCAGTAAAAGTTACATATCCCGGCCTTCTGGGCTAGATGTCAGCTAATGAGATAAGCCCTGAAGGGTCCTAGGTAACTTCCAGAAAGTGCCTTTAAGAGAGCAGTGAACTCTGTTTAGATTTCTCATTTCCTTTTGTCTGGAAAGCTTAAGCAGTCATTTGGGCCCATGAAGTAGGAGGAGCACACTGAGAATGGCAGCTCACGACTGGTCTGCATCCTGTATCCTAGAATACTCGCGACAGCCAATTAGAAAGCTCACTCTCAACTATTCACATTCACAGCCTCAGTTCACTTGAAATCTCCATGTGAGTCTGTCTCCCTCTCCTTAATGGATACAGGCTGTAGAGTGCATTAAGTAAAGTGAATTAAAAGAGTGATTGTAAGTAACTCTTGAAAGGCACTTGACTGTGAACAGAAGGGAGGTGGCTTTATTATCAATTTTGCTTGCCTTTTGTTGTTTTTGCATATGTATATGATTATGTATATATGTATGATTATACTTATATATATGATTGTGATTTTGTGCAAGAAGATGGATCTGGATATGATTATGGATACAGGTATGGTCTGGCATCAAACTCAGTCCTTCCTGTCTTCAGTGCTGGATAGCCTGAACTCTGGGTAGATTATAGGTCAGGGTTACATGCATAGGCCATCAAACCTAGATTTAAGGAAGGCTTCTGTTTTAGTAGATTTTACGATCTTGACACATACATGATCAATACATAATTGTTAGTTACAAGATCCTTCTGGGTGATACACCCTAGAGAACTGTCATCGAGAACCCTCAACTCACAGGAAATACCAGTGTGGAGAAAGGAAACGGGCAAAGGATTGCTCAATACTTCTGAGAAGGTAGAGTAGACGGGATCCTGCCTCAAGACCCCTGAGAAGCTAGAGTAGACGAGGTCCTGAGAAGGTAGAGTAGACGGGGTCCTGAGAAGGCAGAGTAGACGGGGTCCTGAGAATGCAGAGTAGACGGGGTCCTGAGAATGCAGAGTAGACAGGATCCTGAGAAGGCAGAGTAGACGGGGTCCTGAGAATGCAGAGTAGACAGGATCCTGAGAAGGCAGAGTAGACAGGGTCCTGAGAAGGCAGAGTAGACAGGGTCCTGAGAATGTAGAGTAGACGGGGTCCTGAGAAGGTAGAGTAGACGGGATCCTGAGAAGGCAAAGTAGACAGGGTCCTGAGAAGGCAGAGTAGACGGGGTCCTGAAAAGGTAGAGTAGACGGGATCCTGAAAAGGCAGAGTAGACGGGATCCTGCCGACTGGGACAGCCCAAGGAGAAGAAGCATGGTGTGGTTACTCTAGTTCTCACAGCTCTAGTGAAATACTAGAAATAGCTAGCCACTCTCTTGAGGGTTCGGTTTGCTAGGTAGCCAAATGGCATTAGGAGGCTCGGGGCCTCTGAGTATGGATCCAAACATTGTTATGCTTTGCCTATCCTTAATATTTAAGTCACCATATAAAAGGGTGGCAGCAGGGCTCCTTTGAGGCCCTCATAGAGGAATATACTTCCTCCTGGACAAAATAATAGAACCTGAGTTCTTCCTCTATCCCTGGGTGGGGAAATGACATTCTAAACAACTGCCCCCTAAATTGTATGCTATTATCTTTTTCTTTAAGAATTAATGTTGGGGCCAGAGAGATGACTCAGCAGTTAAGAGCACTGGGCTGTTCTACAGGACCCTGGTTCAATTCCCAGCCACCACATGGCAGTTCACATATGCCTGTAACCTCCAGCTCCAGGGGATCTGGACTCTGCAGATACCGCATGCATATACATGCAGACAAAACACCCACACAGACAAAGTAAAAATAAGCAAACCAATAAAAATGTGAAAACAAGCAACAATAACAATACAAACATTTAATCTTAGTGGGTCTCTCAGTCAACTGGCCAGAAGTCCACACTTCAGGAATGCTGAAGGCCTGCTAAGTAGGCAGGAGGGCACTTACCCCGCTTACGAGGAGAGGACTAACATTCAGAGATACGCTGCTCTATGCCCCCCCAAAGTAACAGATGAATGATGCCTGTCAATCACACTGATGATTGACATACAGAGATATGCTGCTCTATGCCCCCCAAAGTAACAGATGAATGATGCCTGTCAATCACATTGTTGATTGACATACAGAGATATGCTGCTGTATGTCCCCCCACACGACCACCCCCCCACACACACACATACAATCAAATAGCCTGTGCAGGTGTTTACAGATCCTTACAATAAGGCTGTCTGTTTTTCTAACTAAAAAACCACTTTTTCTTCTTTTTAATCCTCTTTTTAGCTATTGGCCAAAATCCTAGCATGCTTCGCCAGCACTCCTGACATTCTAACTCTTTACCTAAATACCAGCAGCCTCAGTCCTCCCTGCAGCTGCTTGCTGACCTCTGTCACTGAAAATGCCTGCTTCCTAGGACCTCAACTCAAAAGGCTGCAGGCACTCCCTCCTCCACTGCCTTCCTCGGGGCTGTTGCAGGGACTGACTGCTTATTCTCGCTGTGGCTATTTTCCTCTCAAATTCGAACAAAATGATCCTTCATCTTTCAGAGTCTGTTTTAAAGTTTTGACCAATAACACTAGGAAGCCACAAAAGGGAACCCCAACTCCCTCCCACTCGAACTACCTGAATTCTTTTAGAGAGCAGCTCCAAAAGATCTCCAAGCTAAGCTCCACCCCAAAGGTTCATTTGCATTGTGCGGACTCCCCTCCCCCAGCCCCAGGCAGCCAAACCGTGCACCGCCTGTGGTGGGAGCCTAGGCCAGGCCAGGCATGTCTAGGCTCCAGGGCTCATTTTTTTTTCAAGGTTTGAAATCGGGGATGACACAGACTTGCAAAAGTAGCAAGACAGCTTTATTCAAACCACACTTGAGAGAGGGACAGTCAAGAGAGACAGACAGCCACAGGAGTGAGGGCACTCAAAGACCTCCAAGGATTTCCTTTTCTGGGCTCAAGAGAAGGAGGAGGGTGGTTAATGAGGGGGCATAGTGGATGGGTCTCTATTTTGACCCATAAAATAGATTGTATAATCATATTTTCCTACTATGAATAATCCCTTCCCATTAGGCATCTTATTATCACATGCACACCCACTTGTCTAAGCATAAGGTGATAAATAAGGGTAACCTCCCTAAAAGTTCACTTTAATGGCACAATTTGCCTTACTGCACATGCGCCCTAACTCAGCTTAGGTGGAACTGGCCTTTCCGTCTCATAATGGAATATCCTGAGAATACACTCAAATAGAAACTGTTGATATTTGATTATTAGGGGTGGAGAGCCATTACTGTGTGTGTGTGTGTGTGTGTGTGTGTGTGTGTGTGTGTGTAGTCCGGAGGGAACTGAGGTTACTAGGGAATTATTTGAAGAGGGTGGTGTACATGGTACACGAAGGTGAAGCGGCTAGGCGGCTAAGTGAATTAGAAAAGGGATGCCAAGGTTTCTAAGCCTGTCCCTGTTCCCTCCTGTCTCCAGAGCACATTTGTCTTCCGTTCTGCCGGAAGGAAACCTGCAGGTACACATTGTCAGTGGTTTGCTTGCTCTGAGTTAACCTTCAATCGAGGTAGTCAAGACTTGGTGGCCTTTGTGTCTGTGAACCTGCCTCCTGCAGACAGAGAGGAAACAATGATGTCCTGACCAGAGGGGGCAAGGAGAAACCGCAATGATTAACTGCCCCGCCCCCATGCTGGCTGTGATGAGACAGAAGGCAGATTTTTATCATATTAATTCACTGTCTTCTCAGATTGCTGGTTTAAAGATTCAATTCTTTGTTTTTGGCCTGCATGTTGGGTGGCACAGACCCAGCTACAAAACCCCTGCACAACGTGGAGAGACCACCTGCTAGGCCTCAAGCCTAGAGTAACTTCTTTCTCTTCTAGAGGAGAGGCTCTTCCCTCCCGAATAAGAGGGTCACCGACCTTTAGAAACCTACTCATTCTGGCTCTTCTCGATAAGTTCCAGACACTGAGGATCCTGGATGGCAGCTCTCAAGGGGACATTACTTAGAAGGGATCATAGAGTGATCTTGTAGGAGAGAAGCAGAGTGAGAAGACAGAAAGAAAAGTTCCATGGCATTGCTTGGCAGCTGAGGTTACAGAGGACTCTCCATCTTAGGGCTGGCAGAGCAGTCATAGTAAGCCTGGGGCACGGACACCAAACCCAAGCCCAGCCCAGAGGCAAGCACGGAGGCAGGGCGAAGGGCCTGTGGCCTTCATGGGCAAGTGCAGCTGTGTTCTTAACAAACTTCTGAAAACTGTATTTTCTCAGCTCATTCATGTTGGTAAGCAGCCAAAGGAAACACAGATGAAGAGCTATGCACACGTATGCTATGCACACGTGTGCTATGCACACGTATGCTATGCACACGTATGAAACTGTAGGGCCCATCGTACACCATTACTGACAAAAGACGACCCTAAGTGTCAGATATGTGTTAATGTGCAAATCAAGCTGTGGGGGTAGGTATTCACATTTTCCTGTGGGGAGTCAATTAACCTAGTTAAAGTCACACAGCTAGCAGTGACAGGAGGCAGGCCGGCTTCCTCAAAAGCCTACACATTCTACCAGTGTATGTCCAGATCAGAAAGGCAGAGCTAGATGATCCTAAAGACGGCCCAAGCGTGGTGCCTAACACTCGCTGCTCCTCAGCTGGAGTTGATTCAGCACTCATCGTAGAGGGGAGGAAGCCAGTTCTGGGGCCTGATGCTCATGCTGTCCACTGTCTACACTGTCCACAGGGCTACTCTGGTGGCCATGCTCACAGGGGTCTGTGAGCTCCCAGCACCCAACCATCATAATGTCCTCTCTGAATCTTAGCAATGTGGTCGATGGTGCCGCAGTCATTGAGATGTTCTGACAAAGAATGCAACACTTAGTGTTCTTCAGGGGCTTTTAACACTTTTCTCTAAGCAGCGATGACTGGTTGAACTAAATAGGAAATGTAGTGCAAACCAGAGATGGTTTTTTTGGTTTTTGTTTTTAACCCCATATGGTATTCTTTCAGTTCACAGTCACAGAGAACTTCCTCCCTCTCTGGCTTTGGGTCATGGAGCCCCTTCCCCTTCAACTCATGTCCCCAAGACTGGGTGATTTAGCCGGAGGAGGGTGTGCTCACCGACTGGGGAGCCCATCTGGACAGAGGGCCGCTCGGTGTCCTGAAGCTGGCTCTGCAGCTCCTGCACTCGTTGGAAAGCATCCAGCTTCATGCTGCGCTCCTGAGCAAGCCGGCTTCTCATCTGAGGAGAGAGGGCAGACACTCTATGGGGCTTGCTTTAGCTCCCTGGGTTCTCAGGTGCCTTTTGAGGGAAAGTACACACCCAAGGCTACCCCACAGTGAACAGTCTTCAGAATCCTGGAGAGGATGAACTCACGCCAGTATGAACAGCTTTAGTAAACTGAATTAAAGAGGGCCAAAACCCATCTCTGCAATCCTTGCTTCGTCATTATTTGTTGTTCATTTACAGCTTTATGCGTGTTTTGTTTTAATTTATTTTTTATCTACTTATTTATTTGTATCTGTGTGTTTGTGTGTCTGTGCCTGGTCACCTACATGCATGGCTCCTGTGCGGGAATCAGAGGGACAACCTGTGGGAGTTGGTTCTTTCTTCCTGTGGATTAAACTCGGGTCATCAGGTTGGGAGGCAAGCACCGTTACCCAGTGTTTTTTAACATTTTTCTTTTCTACTGGGTGGATAGAAAGAAGTTAGAGCCTAGTTCCCAGCATCTACACAAGGGACCCACAGGAGCCTCTGGAACAGTTTGAGCAATGGAAAGAGGGAGCTTTCTCCAGATCTGCATCACAGCTTGGAAGCCCATCCCCATGCCTGAGCAAAGGACCACCCCTGCAATTGTAACATCTCCCAGGCCTTAAGCTGGCCCTCGAGTGCACTACAACTGTAACATCCCCCAGGCTGTAAGCTGACCCTCAGTGCACTGCAACTGTAACATCTCCTAGGCAGTAAGCTGGCCCTGGAGTGCACTGCAACTGTAACATCTCCCAGGCCGTAAGCTGACCCTCATGTGTAAGGTTCTTCCAAATGTAGTTCAGATCTCAGAAGCTCACCAGAGTTCCAGGTTAGGAAGGTGTGGTAATATAAACTATGTCCATAGTCTTGTGAACACTAGGAATATGTGTGGGGCCCTCGTACTCCAAGGTGGAGCTGGAAGAGGCATAGTGAGAATTGCTGAGCCAAGTTGGGGTTCAGTAAATCTGCGAAGGACTAACAGAGGAAAGAGGCATGCTTACTAAGGACTGCCTTGTGTACAATGTCATTGTCAAAGTCAATATTTAAGGAGAGGGTTGAGTCCAGTCTACCTCTCTGTTTCTGAGATTTGTCTGCTCTAATGGGCCCATCACAACCACAGGCCCTAAAGACCATTAAAAGTTAGCTATCAGTCCCTGTTCTGGGATTTGAGTTTGTGGTTGAATTCTTTTTTTTTTTTTTTTTGGATTTTTGTGTCAGCTATATTATTATGCCTTCTATACACCTATATATGTTAATTATTTAATAGAAAATATCACTTACTATTTCCTTTCTGAAACATACCTCAAAGCTTTTTATCACAAATATTTTTTGATGGATTCAATTATGAGGAAGTGGTTGAATTCTTAATTATCCCAGCATGGGGTTTCTATTCACCTTAGATCACCTTAGGTCATATATGCTACTGAATGAAAGACACACACATACACACACACATACACACACACACACAGCATTTATATTTTTTTAATATGCCTATGCAGCATTCTAGCTGGACAACTGCTACCCTCCATGCTGTTAGAATCTGCCTTCCTATCCATATCCCAAGTTATTACTTACTATGTTTCATCTGGGCTGCTCTTAGCTCCAATTGGCCCACCCACATGGCCACATTTTTATGGCTTACCTAAATCATGATGGCCTCCCTTTCTCCTCTCCAGCACACTTCTATCCCAAGGCAACTTCCCTCTGCTTCTCCTAAGCCAGCCAAACCTTAGCCCCGCCTACTTCTCTTCTGCCCAGCTATTGGCTGTTGGCATCTTTATTCACCAATCACAATTAACTGGGGTCACGGTCACTCAGTATGTTACATGCAGACTCTCTCTTCTCTGGGGCACCGGTCTTGGGGGGCCCCAATTGACATTAGAATACAAGCAGCATTAGACCAACACACTCCATGAATTACCTAATCTTCCCTCACAACCTATGAAGAAAGGTCAAGAAAGAGTCTCAAAGTCACCCAGCCACAGTTAAAGCTCAGGGTATGATCCCAAAACCTATGCTCTAAGTGACCTTTCCACACAGTGAGCAGACAAGGGTGTTCTCTGAAGTCAGCCAGTCATTAGCTATCAGTGGAGGTAGAGCTTAGAGATAGGCCAAAGAAGCCACTGCTGGCCATAGACACGTGCTTGATGACCTTTTGCTGCCACTTGGAGTGGAGAAGCCCATGGGCACAAGGGCTGTCAGAGAGGGAGAGAAGTAATTTAGAAAGGGCTAGCAGTTTTGATAGACATGTATCTTGACTGAGAAGAATCTCAAGATACTTATTTTAATTGCATCAGAATCTCTGCCATTAAATAAGTGACAATTAAGCAGTACTAACTAAAATAATTAATGTAGGATTATAGTTTGAATGTGAAATGTCTTACATAGCTCACATGTTAAAACACTTGGTTCCCAGCTTATGTTTTACAAGGCCGTGGAAACTTGAGACAGTAGCGCCCAAATGGAGGAAGTAGGTCACAGAGTCAAGTTTTATAGCCTGGCTTTATTTCTCATCCCCTCTCTGCTTCCTGATGGGAAATGTGATATTACCAGCAGCCTTACACTTCTGTACCCTTGCCTTCTCTGCCCTAATGAACTGTGTCCCCTAAACTGTGAGCCAATGGACTGTATCCCCTCAAACTGTGAGCCAATGGACTGTATCCCCTCAAACTGTGAGCCAATGGACTGCATCCCCTCAAACTGTGAGCCAATCGACTGTATCCCCCTCAAACTGTGAGCCAATCAACTGCATCCCCTCAAACTGTGAGCCAAATCCCCTCAAACTGTAAGCTGAAAGCTGAAAGAAACCCTTCCTCCCTTAAGTTGCTCTTGTCAGGTATTTTGTCACCGCAATAGCAACATTTAACACAGGTAACTAGTTCTACATGAGCACATTTGAAGGATATGGGCACTATACCACTCCTTCATAGTCAGCAGCTGGTGGAACAAAGGGCGGGGGACAGGATTTTAATTAATAGTCATTATATAATAATATAATATTATTACCGGGCAGCAGGATTTTAATTAATAGTCATTATATAATGACATAATGTTATTAATAGTCACCTGGATTTTTTTATTTTTTTATTTTTTTTAGCTTTGAGAGAAAATGTAGCTTCCTGGGATGATGTGACCTCCTGAGTTACCTACAAGGTTATTACCAAGAGCCTGTCTAAAGCAGGCACCATGGAATCCTGCACCTTATTACATAGCTGGGAGCCTTCTGATAAAAATGCCAATTAAGATAGATATCACACAGCTCCCCTGCAAGACTCAGTGAGTGAGTCCCAGCAAGGCTGAAAAGGCACTTGTTTTTTTGTAGGTGTTCTCTCTATGTAGCTTTGATTGACTTCCAACTCATGGCCAGCCTCATGCCTCAGGGTCCCTGGTGCTGGGGTTACAGACAAGAGTCACCATGCACAGTTCATAAATGTGAAATTTTAATTTCCTTTCACTCTGCAACAGCTCATCCCCTCTTTCCATTTCCTTGAAAGTATTTTATTCAGAACTCCCTCAATTCAATTTAATTCTCTTCACAGAACTTCTTCTAGAGCCTTTGAAACCCTTGACCAATAATAGTTCAATTCAATTTTCAAATTGCTTTTCTATCTGTTATTATCTCTAGTGAATGAATTAAGGGCTTTCTTCACCCATGGATATGTGTAAAACACCTCTGTCAGGTTTTATTGAATTACCTTCTGTAGTCTGCTTATTGAGGTTGAATTAATCCATACATGCATTATAATAACCCCTTTCTATTTCCCCAGGGGGCATAGTTATAAAAATTATGTCTGAAATCCACTTTTCCTTTTCATGTTTGACTCTGTATTTCTAGACATGCTGGAATAAAAACCTCCTATTGCAGCTTTCATATGCTTGCCGCTCTTCCAGATTATAGCTCACAGTTCTCTAGAAGACCCCAGTTCAAAGGTTAAGGCACTATGAAAACACTGTCGCCAGGATACTGGGCCTCTGAGCCTGGAGCAGTCTTGCTCAAGCATTTGCCCAGGGTGGTATACAGGGAACCATTTCCAGGTGTGCTTAGCACTGACAGAGCAGAGATAATGCTGTGGGGGGAGTCCTGGGAACAGACGTTCCACGGAGAGCTGGCTCCTCAGGCCTTTAGGGTCAGGCTCGGCACCCTTTACCTGCTTCAGCTCTCTGTCCATCTTCTTCTGCTGCAGCTGGCCTCGTTTGGAAGCCCGCTCGGCCTCTTCTGTCAGGAGCTGCAGCTTTTGTTCTTTTTGCTCCACGTCTTTTAGGAGCTTCTCCATGCCCGATGTTTTTATGATATCCAGCTGCTGCCGAGTGACAGAGTCTTGAGTCACTCTGTGTTCCAACTCCCTCAGCAGTTGAGCCTGCGGCAAGGGAGGGCCAAGGCAAGAAAGAAGGTAGTCAGCAGCAGGCGACAGAGACAGCTGAGGCTAGGTGACATAGCTCCCATTTCAGCCTGGCTACTTATGCTGTTCTTGGGCTCTGGGGACAACAGCCTGATTATTTGGGCCTGGCCTGGTAAGCAGCAAGACAACTAGGTTCTCGCTTCACCTGGTACTTCCTGGACTGGCACTGCTGCCGTGAATCCCGAGGCATCAGTCAGAGAGATCAGAGCTCACAACAAACAATAATGAAAGCCAGGCTGTGCTGATGCTCTGCAGAATATCGTCAAGTGAAGAAGCTGGATTTGTCAGCATAGCTAATGAACTATCTACCAAATGCTCATATTGAATACAAGCTGTATTTGCATTGCCATAAAGTCTTCCTCATGGGGACCGGCAGTGAGTCCCCCCCCCCGCCTTGCCTGGAGGAGGCAAGGATTCTTCATAGAAACATTAGTGCTGAAGGGTGCTTCTGACGTGGGCTCTGAATTCAGTCTCGAAATATCTGAGGGGAAACCAGATTCTAGGTAGTTAAAGAAAGAAAAACGGAGCTGAGCATGATGACATGAGCCAGCCTGAGCCATAAAGTAAGACCTTGTCTCAACAACAACAAGTAAAAATGGGGGAGAAAAAAGAGGAGGAGAAGGAGGAAGAAGAGGGGGGAGGAGGAGGAGGTGGATTGTGCCAATTTCAAATTTGTTTATATTCCAGCTGAATGAAAATGAGGATATGGCTGCTCCTAGGTATGCTTGAGGAGAAGATTTTTATTATAGATATAAGGGAAAGAAGAGCTGAAGGCATCCGGAAGAGTCCAGAGCAGGGAGAGAAGAAAGTAGACTAGACATGACCAGCAGACTGAACCAGGCTGTGAGAGGAGACAAGGTGGGGAAGAGTGAGAGAGGAAGAGAAGAAAGACGGAGCAAATAGAGAGGGATCAAGGAGAGACAGAGCCAAGTATCCAAGGGAGCATAGAGTATGTAGCCAAAATGGCTGGGTTATATAGGGAAGAAAGAAGCTGGGGGAAGCGGAGGGAAGCTTAGTGGTTGGAGAAGCCTGGAGAGATGGGGAGTGGTGAGAACAACCATGACTCTGTACAGGGAGGGTACTTGAGATGCTAAGCTGGGAGAGCCTGCCTTGATATGTTGACCAGCACCTCAGTTATCCATCTGTCCTGCGTTTCTTTGGGAACTAACTGCAGGTTTCTCTCAAATCATGGTATTCTACATACTAGGAAGCTCTTGTGACTGGTCCACATTGCCACTGTGTCCCTTCTCATGACCACACTCAGGGTGGCTAGCTCTGGGGCTCTAGGTACCTGGGTATCATTCTGCCACCACAGCTTCCTGTTGTCGGTCTGAGCTTTGGTCAGAGCTTGCCTTGCAGCCAGGAGCTGTTGATGAAGCAGAGCCACTTCTTGCTCTGCCATTAGCTTGATTCTTAAGCACTCCTTTTTACTGTGAATACATTCCTGCCAGCGTCGCAAACACAGGGGGAGAGAGAGTGAGCTTCTGCTCGGTGGTTTTAATCTGAAGCCTTAGCTAAGACCTCACCGGACGTCTGAAAAGTGGGCTCTTGACGGTCATTGCTTGTGTGACTCTAGTTATGGGCAGCCCGACAGATCAGAGGAAATCCAGTTTTGAGCTTCTCAAACCACTACCAGTATGTGCTTTGTGTTCAACATGTTTAAAGCAGATTTTCATTTTCCTCAGATTATCAAAGACAAAATACAAAGCCAGTAGCCTCAAGCCTTTAATAAACATGCCCCTTCTGTCTCTTCGCCTTTCTCATGCTCCATTCTTTCATCTCCAAGGCTGGTTGCACCTGTCTGTTTTCTATTTCTCCTAACACTCATAAGGTTGCCTATTCCCAGGAGAGGGGAAAGATCAATCACCAATTGCCAGATTCTTTAGCAAGGCTGGGCCTGCCACCTGCCACCAGTGTGGCAGCTGCAGAAGCACCACAGGGGTGTGTGTGTGTGTGTGTGTGTGTGTGTGTGTGTGTGTGTGCACGCATGGGGGAGGGGTCTTCTCTATTCAACACGTACCTTCTCTGCCCTGCTCAGCTGCCCTCTGAGGCGTGCCTGCTGCACAGCCAGCCGCCAGCGGCCCAGGCTCCGTGCTTTGCATAGTAGAGCAGCCAGGGTGTTGCTATTGTCCTGCTCGGAGGCACACAGCTGCTCCTGCCAAGAAGGCCTACTTTTAGAACAGGCCACTCTTGATCCTTTTCCTAACACCAGAAGCATGCCTTCCAGAAGGACACATTACCACGTGGAGTCCCACCCCAGGACCCCTTTAACATGTCTAACCCCTTCGGAATTCTAAGTGGGTCAGTGGTGGGCTGGGAGCGAGGAAGAAAGGCAGCATGAGTTCACATACTTTGGCTGCGTTCTCTTTTGTTTCTCCGTCAGATCTGGCAGAGCCCCAGGTTTTCTTTAGCTGGTGCACGCTGGCAATGCCTTCAGCCCTCACTTCACCGATGAGCTCACACACTTTCTGGATCAAATTTAACTGACTCTCATCCAGCGTCTCCTGAAAAATTGCAGACTCAGGTCAAGAAGTCCAATGGTTTGAAGGCGTGATGGGCAGGACTGAACGCCCTCCACCCAGACAGTTTTCTTCATGAGTATTACAAGGCAGGCACATTTGAGGTCTTTAGCCAGAAGGCTTCCTCGGTCGTTCACCTACAGGTCCTAGAACAGGCCTTGTTTGTCAACACCTAGCACATTGAGCCAGGACAGTGGGTAGAGCCATGGGAGGTGACAGAGAAAATCTACTGGCTAAATCAGGTTAGTCGGGAAAGGTGGGTTTATGGCTCCCAGGTTGACGAAGAAGCTGATGAATCCTTATTGTTGATGAGCCACTACAGAGGAATTTCATTAAAGATGGATAAGTGAAGACAATGGGCTGGCTGCCTCCTTAGGCTCCAGTGGGAACCTGGGCATGAGACGTTCTGTCCTGAGTGGCTGTGGCTAATGATGACCCAGAACACTTATGTAAGTTATTACTGCAGACTCAGGGCTGAGAGCTGCATTGTGGCTCCTCCCAAACTCATGTATTCAGCTTCTAATTCCTGGAGACATAGGGTCTCTTTCTTAGGAGTGGGTTCCAACCCCAGGAAGACTGTGCCCTAGAAGAGCAGAGAGGGTAACCCTTTTTCTTTCTCTGCAGGGAGGAGGCAGGTCCTGGTCCACTAGGAAGGGAGCAGTCCACCGAGGAGTGGATGCTCATACCCCCAGCTCTGACTCTTGGCTTCCAGAACTGTTAGAACACAAACTGTGCTGTGCTGCTCAGTGTATGGCATTTCATTGTGGCAGCCTCAGTAAACTAAGATGCTTAGAGTCCCAGGGCTGAGAAATGGGCATACGAATGCCCTGCCCATATCTGAGCTACTTCCTCGGAGAGGAAGGCTGGAGAACAGTGCCCAGTTAGAAACTACGGCAGGAAGCCTGGCCAATTGCACTGGTTATCAGTGGGAATATTGCCATTACCTTGGGACCAAGGACTTGGACAGGGATTCCCTACTTCTGTGGGTTTGGTAGAACTCTTTCAGTCTCAGTCTAGGAGGAGTTAAGAGCCTGCCCTTAATCTTCTTATGCCTGCATGTTTGCTCTGGAAAGGTTGGCTTCTGACTTCTCCTGTAGCTCTAGGTCCAGTCCGTTTTGAATTTGGTCTTTTTAAAGATTTGTAAGCATTTATATTTTGCAAGTAAGAAGAACTCTCTAATAGTTCTTGGGAGGCAAAGACAGAGCATTAAGAAGGATCTCCTGTTAAAACAACCCTAAGGTTTGTTCTGGAATTCCCAGGGATGGGAGGGAGATACAGGACCAAGTAGGGCTGGCTCTAGAAGGGTGGAAGGTAAGGGATTGAGTGGGGCTGGCTCTAAAGAGTGTTCAGTGATGCAGAAGTGGGCTGGGGAAGAAAGCTATGCCGTGAGGCATTGTAGGTGTGTACTGAAATCCAAGCTCCTGATGGATCATCTTAGGGTTAGGACATCTGTCTCCCCAATGCCCAAACAGTTCTATACAGTGAGCAGCCTCCACAATGATGTAACGAGGGAGTCCCATCATTTCTCTTTTGAGGGGCTCCGTAGTTGATAGCTTGGTAGCTTCCTAGTTCTAAGTGTAGGGAAGGCAAGGGGTATGTTGAGGGCTAACCAGATCTGGGGAAACTAGTCCAGTTTCCAAAGCTGCCCAGCAAGCTCTCGCAGCTGTCCCCTCCCCTCAAGTACAGCAACTCAGAGGGTGTGTTTTTGTTTTTGTTCTTTTTAACCCACTTGGGTGTCTCCCTCAACGGGAATAGCAGTGGTGGCAGACATTGGTGGGAAGTTGACGTACGAAGCCTCCCCTTTCCAACAGCAGCTAGATGTTGAATAAACAACCCAGTTATCCAAAACTCAGTGTCTATCCTGAGAGCATAGTGACAACTCAGGCTGGTGACATCTCACAGGGTAAATGTGCTCGCCACCATGCCCAATGGCTTAAGTTTGGTCTCAGGAACCCACAGGATGGAAGGAAAGAACTAATTCCTCACATGTGCTGTAGCATGTGCCTACTAACAGAACACACAAATGCAAACAGAACAAAATAAAGTAATGGCAATCTGCTGCTGATTTTCTCCGCAGCAAATCTAGCTGGCCAGGCGTCAGAAGGGAGGCTGAGGCAATAGGATTGGTTTGACTTTGAGGTTGGCATGGACTATGTAGCAAGTTCCAGGGCATCCGGGACTACATAACAAGACCATGATTTAACGAAACAACCTCTCAACCAAATAAAACCTTCCAGCTTAGAATGGGGGGGGGGGTGGGCTCAAGAGTCTCTTGCTACCTCAAAACCCATTCTGCCATGGGTCCCTTGGTATGCAGCCATGGTCTTCCCAAGTCACAGGTGAGAGCTACTTACCTTTATCTGTAAGCAGGTCATAAACAAAGCCTGCACTAATTCTCTGTACTCTTCTTGGACCTCTTTTCTTGTCTGGATTTTCAGATTCAGATTCTCCTCTTCCAGGTCTGTGAGCTGAGCCCTCAGAGCAGTGATTTCCATAATCATGTCATGACTGAGCTCTGCAATCTACAGGAAATGATGCAGAATATATGGCATGAGGTAAGGCTAGCAATGGAGGGATTCCAAGGAGCAGAATCGTCCCACGAAGGCTAGCACAGTCTCCATTTTCAGGCTCATGAAGGCAAACTGCCTACTGGGTAGATGTGCATGGCAGAACCTCAGGTTGGTTCAATAGTCCTCAATAGTCCTTGATAGTCCCCAGCAGTGTCCGACACATCTAACATTCACATTCCTCCCTAGTGGTGAGGTGAAAGGTGCTTGCCTTTCATACAACAGTCTTAGTGAGACAGATGAACGAGCCATAAAGAGCTGGTATTTAGGCCCAGCACTTTTGATAAATCCTGCAACAGTCTCGGCTTCATCACCACACTAGCCTTCCCTTGACCCCTCAACCAAATATTGTTTCATTTCTGAAATACATTCTAACTGGCATCTTAAAAAAAGAAAGAAAGACGCAATGCCCACAAAATTCTGCCAAATAACAGCTCCCCCTCCCCAAAATAATATACAACAGAGTCAACTTAAAAAAAAAAAAACTTAGAAAAAAATGCCCCTTAGAAAGACCATTTACAGAGAGTGAAATTACAGTCCTCAAATGTGCCTGCATGCGTCTTGGTGAACGAGATTTCTGCAGGCAACACAAGCTTCTGGAGGACTGAGAGTGTAGTTACTGACCCACCTGGCCAGCACAGTCTTCGGAGGGAACTTGACTTCTTTGTAGCAAGTCTACCTCCTGAGGAGGAGAAGGCAAATTTCAGTCAACACACATGCAACCCCGTCCAGTCGGTGTCTATGCGGCCTCATTCCAAAACCCTCTGGCCCCTGATCCTGATCTGTCAGTAGCCTGGGCTGTGCTTGGCATCTTGTTCTCTTTCTCCCTCCCTCCCTCCTTCCTTCACTGACTCTCTTTCTCCCTCTCTTCCCCTCCCTCTCTCCCTCTCTCTCTCTCATGTATTCTAGGCTGGCCTTGAACTTAATATATGGCTGAGGGTGACTCTTAACTTTCTCATCTCCCTGCCTCTACCTCCCAACTCCTGAGGTTACAGGGCTGCACCACTATGGGCTGTTAAACGTTAGGGTTTCAAACAACACATCCAAAGATAACATGCAAGCCAGGCACAGTGGAACAGGCTTGTAATCCTGGGGCATGCAGGCCAGCTATGCAAGAAGAATTGGCAAGCTCCAAGTTCTAGTGAGAGAACATATCTCATTTCTGAGAAATGACACCCGCATGAACGTGTATACATGTGTATACATAAATTAACAACAACAGCAACCCACAATATAATTTCCAGGCTTCTACAATGATACAGAGTTCAGCTAAGAGGGAGTTATCAAGTATGGGCAAGATCAGGACTCCCTGATTAATATTTTAATGCATCATATAGTTTTTTGGACAATTTCATATTTTTCCCTTGAGTATAAAATAAAATTAAATGGATCTTCAGAATCAACATGTTTTGAAACAGAATATATAATATGATCCTCTGGGTACTATGACCTAGTTTTAAGGGATCTGACCATTAAAACAGACCTATGATATGAAGATGGAAAAACAGACAGATCGATAGATATACAGAGATAGAGATATATATAGAGAGATGATAGATAGATAGAAAGATAGAGAGAGAGAGACAGAGAGAGACAGAGAGAGAAAGAGAAAGAGGAAGAGGAAGAGAAAGAGGGGGAGAGAGAGAGATTTCCCCCCCTCAAAGGCTCACCCTGTCTTACTTCTGGTAACAACTTCTGTCTTAGGGTTTCCATTGCTATAAACAGACACCATGACCAAGGCAACTCTTATATTGGGACAACATTTAATTGGGGCTGGCTTATAGGTTCTGAGGGTCAGTCCATATCATCATGGTGGAAGTATGGCAGTATCCAGACAGGCATGGTGCTGGAGCAACTATGAGTTTGGCATCTTGTTCAGAAGGCAAACAGGAGAAAACTACATCCTCAGGCAGCTAGGAGGAAGGTCTCAAAGTCTACCTCCATAGTGAGGCACATAGTATCCTCCAATGAGGCCACACTTCCTAATAGTGCCACTCCCTGACCCAAGCATATTCAAACCACCACATTCCACTCCCTGGCCCCCATAGGTTTGTTCAAACAGATGAGTCTATGGGGGCCATACCTAGCCATAGCATAATGAGAAATATATTTACTCCAACTTCGAAAGTCCCTATAGTCTACATCAGTCTGCATAATGCTGTAAGTCCAAAGTTCAAGGTCTCTTCTGAGATTCATCCAATCACTTAACTGTAATCCCCTAAGAAATCAAAATTAAAAAGCAGATCACATACTTCCAACATCATAGGATATACCTTAGCTTTCCAAAACATCATGGTGAGGAAAGACTAAACAAAGCAAGACAGAGACCATCTGGGAAAACTCCAAACCATCAGCATCTCCACGTCCGATGTATCTCCAACTCCTTTCATCTTTATTGACTGCTGTTGGCAAATCTGGTATTCAGAAGCAACAAACTTTGTTCTCTTGGGCTGGTTCCACTCCGTTAGTAGCTTTCCTTGGCAGGTATCCCACAGCTCTGACATTTCTTAATGTCTTGGGGTATCCAAGGCAACTTCAACTTTACGCTTCTTATTTCAGTGTCTGGGTTCCACACATGATCTTCTGGGCTCCTCCAAAGGGCTGGCATCATGTCTCCAGCTCTGCTCTCTGTAGCATTCTAAGCTCAGGTTAATCCACTCCACTGCCACTGCTGTTCTTGGTGGTTATCCCATGGTAATAACATCTCCAATACGCTGGGGTCTTTCCCTGAATCTAGGCTTCACCGATAGACTCTCTTCACGGTGCCATGCCTCAACTTCTTTGCATGACCCCTTCAATCCTGGGCAACTGAGGCTACACTTTCACCAGTGGTCTTCCATAGCCTCTCACTGTGCCAAGCCTCAGCTGCCTCCAAGACCCCTTTAAAAACCAGTACCACCTGATGACAGATTACCAAATCCAGCTGCCAGAGCCAGGTCTGTTTTTGGAGCACAGCTTCTTTGTGCTCTCCGAAAACACTTCCCAGAAGATTTCACCTCAGTGATGCTGGTCTCTTCTTAATCATTGCTAATTTCTTAGCCCTAGCTAACCAGCATCAATTGTCCAAGTAGTCCCTTCTCCTCCTGACTATAAAGCCACATAGCCGAAGTTTCCGAGTTCTGCTGCTTGCTGGAGTTGGAACCTGTCCCCCTTGTTATTATATCATCACCAGCTTTCCAACTCCTTCACTGCCTAAGCTTGTAACTTGCTCTGTAGATTGAACTTGAATTCTGAGATCTGCATGGCTCTGTCTCCTGAATGCTGAGATTAAAGGCTTGTACCATCATGCCTGGACTTAAGCTTTTGTTTACCTAGAACTTGCTTTGTCCCAGGTTGTCTTTGAACTCAGAGATCTGCTTGCTTTGCCTCCTGGGATTAAAGGTATGTACCACCAAGTTTGGGCCTAAGCTTTTCATGGCCTATATTTCTCAAGATCCATATCAAAGGTTGGTGTCATACCATGTCAGGATCTGAATCAAAAGTCTTTAGCCTCAAAATCTGGATCATAGGTGTGACCCCCCATTTCTGGATTGTAGTTCACTCCAAATTAAAAGTCAAAATAAAAACAATAACCCAGTAATAATGCCTAACATAATATAGAACTATTCCTTGTACAACTGTAAACACACAAACAATAAGCTTAGCTGGGTGGGATCTTGCCCCATAGTCACCACCCCCTTAATCTGTTTACCTTTTTGAACACAGGATTCAGTTCCACTGCACTTCCTAGTGCTTTTTTTTTTTTTAATACTTAAACCATTCATTTTGTATTTTTTTTCTTTTTAGCTTACTATGCTTGATTGAAATACACTTCGTGAGAGTAAACCAAAGGACAAAGTTTATGCTGGATGTTTCTGAGACTTCCTATGTCAATGCAATTATTGTGAGTCTCTTCACCTTAATCTCAGACAGACTCTTCAGATAGGGACAAAAAGCAGCCACCTTGCTCACCAAAACATCCTAAGAATGATCTGCACAGTTCAAATCACCCTCAGCACCAATGTCTTCCATATTACTACGAAGATGGCTCAACAAGTCCCATGTAACTTTAATGTTTTCAATGCCCACTCAATGATGGGTTTTAAACACCTTAACCTCCCTTTTAACCCACCACCCACCAGAGGTAGTAGAAAAGAAAGGTTACGGAGGAAGTGGACGTGTTTGGAGCAAATCCTAATTGCATTGTTAGGAAATCAGCAATTCAGTTTACAGGTCAGCAATGCAACTTGCAAATACTTCACAAATATACCAGCAGTCAAGTTCAGTGGAATGGGGATAGAAAACACGAATCAGCAGTGGTGGCACGACCTAGCAGAGACTGCCAGCCCTCAGCCAAATTGGCATTAGTCAACAGGAGGTATTAGGGCCATCAGGCACACCTCTGTGCCTTTCAGTGAATCAAAGATCAGCAAAGACTCAAGACCAAGAAGTGTTGTACAGCTAGCTCTCCAAGCAAGCCCTTTCCACTGCATGTTGAGTCCTATTTATATTCCCTCCAAACATCAAGTGTCCTCCACGGGTCTTGCCTTACCATGTGTCTTGCCTCAGCATGTGAGTCTGACTTAGCAAGACTCCACTTGAGTCTGTCTCAGCTGACATCACTCTGCCAATCAGCCTGAGTCCCCGCAAGCGGCAAGAAGCCTCAGCACACCACCAGAAGCAATTTGGTGTTTCACTCTATGGAGTCAACAACAAATGGAGCTCCGCCACACAATGTAAGGTGGACCAATACATGTGTGTTGTTAGGGAAGAGTCCTTCATCACGTGTCCTTTCACATGCTTGCTTTAGCAGAACATCCTCTCTCCTGTGTCAATGTTCCTTCATGAGTCTGCCTTAGCCTTTAACCTGTGTCTACTTCAGGAAAACACATCTTCACATGTTTGCCCCCTGCAAAACACCGTCCAACACAACTTCAAAGAACCCTTAACTTTTCACTTTAGTCCCACTTAAAGCATTCAATGGCATTCCAAATCCAAAGTTACAAAATCCACATTCTTCCAAACAAAAATATGATCAGGCCTATCACAGCAATACCCTACTCCTGGTACCAACTTTTGTCTTAGTTAGGGTTTCCATTGCTGTGAAGAGACACCATAACCAAGGCAATTATAAAGGACGATGTTTAATTGGTGCTGTCTCCAAGCATATTCACACCCCACCCCACCTCCCTCATTGGTCATGTCTTGTATCCTTGGTAACCTTCTAAAGTCTATATCTCATTGCTGCTAGGGCTGTCACCTTAGTAACTGAGAGTGCCAGGGCCCAAGAAAAGAAACCAATGGACAGAAATGTGGAGGGTACCAATGCTCCCCAGGTTTGGCATAAGAACATCTCAGATTTTCTTTGCCTGGTGACTCTGGTGCCTCCAGGCCCACAAGTTTTCTCCTTTGCACTCCTCTGGGCACCTACCTGCTCCTTCTGGCTAAGCTTCTGCCTGGCATGCTGCAGGATATGCTCATAACACATGGAGTAGGTCTCAAAGTTGCTGCGTTCTCGTGCCATCACATCACAGCCCAAGGAGAGGAGGCAGGCTTCAAGGTGCTCCCTCTGAAAACTGATCTGAAAAGGGAATGGTATGTCTCTCAGCAGCTCCACTGGGGCCTCTGGCAGCCACATTAAGCATGGGCTTGGGGAACATGTTGCTTGGCTCAGAGACACGTTTTCATTTCCTCAACACCAAACCCTTGATTGGCGATGCCTCTCTTAGTTCTGCTTTGCAGAGCCAGGAAATAAAAGAAGAAACGGAAGCTGGTCATGTGTCTCAGCCATTAAGAGTTATAAGCCAGAACCACAAACTATTGGAGTACTAGATTTAGTTCTGCTTTCAAAGAAGATAAACAAGATGGCTGGGTTTGAGCTTATGTCCAGAACCTACTCTGAGTTCTATGGTGAGGTATGGAGACAGAGTGAGAGCAGCTCCCCAGTCAGAGTTCACAGTGTGATCCCCACTTCTTACTTCTCCCCAGAGTTCACAGTGTGATCCCCACTTCTTACTTCTCCCCAGTCGGAGTTCACAGTGTGATCCCCACTTCTTACTTCAGGACCCTCACACACCTGAACAATACTCTTTACCTTGCCCATCCAAATTCCACCTGGCCTTCTCCCTACATGGCTACCTCTTGGTCTCTGCCATACTAGGGCTCTTCATATCATAGGTGAGGTCTATGCTCACTCTGGGGAACACAGGCAGGGACGAGCATGTGTAGATCGGTGGTTCTCAACCTGTGGATTGCAATCCTTCTTCTTCTTCTTCTTCTTCTTCTTCTTCTTCTTCTTCTTCTTCTTCTTCTTCTTCTTTTGTTTTCAAAACAGGGTTTCTCTGTGTAGCCCTGGCTGTCCTGGAACTCACTCCGTAGACCAGGCTGGCCTCGAACTCAGAAATCTGCCTGCCTCTGCCTCCCAAGTACTGGGATTAAAGGCGTGTACCACCACTGCCTATCTTGATTGCAACTCTTTCAACAGGGGCCACCTAAGCCCATCAGAATGCACAGATATTTATAGTATGATTCATAACAGCAAAATTACAGTTACAGAGTAGTAGCAACAAAAACAATTTTATGGTTGGGGGGGCCACCAAACAAGAGGGGCTGTATTAAAGGACCACAGCACTAGGAACATTGCTCTGCTCTACTAGAAACACTGGCCTAGATGGTAGCCTAGGGTTTTGCGTGGACATGTCCCTGTGTCCCAGGGAAAAGGGCAGGCAGTGGGAGGGCCAAACGGGGGCACTTTCTGAAGCATCAGGCATTTTGCTCTGTTCTAAAGCATATGGCTCTCTTCCCTCGACACTTCTGTTAGAAGACTGGGCACACTCTTTGAAGAGGTAGCCATGAAAGGACAGAGGAAAGAAGCCCCTCACAGCAGCTTAGATTTAGGCTCTAGAGAGAACTGAGAGCCAGTCTGGGAAAGGCAGGACCCGTGAGTGAGCCTGTCCTAGTTTTATCCCATTGCTGTGATAAAACACCAATCAAAAGTAACTCTTGGAGGAAAGGAATTCCATGGTTTACACATCTAGGTGACAGTTCAGCATTGAAGGAAGTCAGGGCGGGATGCTGAGCAGGAACTCAATGCAGAACACAGAGAGGAGCAAAGCTTGGCGTTTAAGATCTGGCCCCACTCTCTGGATGGCCTATGCTCCGCTATCATTTTTATGTAACTCAGGATCACCTGCCAAGGGATGGTACTGCCCACAGGCCTAAGTAATGAAGGCAATTCCTCGCTGGAGGGGTCTCTCTTCCCAGGTGATCCTAGTTTGTGTCAACTTGGCAATAAAACCCAGCCATCGCTGTGTCTGAGGGAGCGAGTACAGGTGTGTCCCCGTGTAGGCATCGGTGCCTGTGTGTGTATCTAAGGCTGTGGGAGATCAAGCCCGAGCTGCGATCTGCAATCTCACATGAGCTTTCTCTGTGACAATTTCAGGATGAACCCAGATAGCCCCCTACTTGCAGGCTACATGCTGCAGAAGCCAGGCTATTCTTGGGACCTGTCATGGTCCCCTGGCTCTGATCTGCTTGTTCGAGGCTCAAGACACTGTCCTGTCAGTACAACTTCCTTGCTAAACTGACCTTCAGAGAAAACCTGAAGTGGACTTTTCAAATTGCGGACGAAGTTGGAAAGATGGCGGCTAGGGAGGGGACCTAGCATGGGGGAAGGGCTATGGAAACACATTTGGTATCCCTGCGAGGAGAACAGTCTACAGTTCTAAGCCTTCTGACCTGGGAACACTCCTGTGAATTTATCTTTTATTACAGTTTGGATCTAAAATTGTCCCAAAAGATTGCATGCTAAAGGCTTGGTCAGCTATGGGCTTGGGTGGGGTATAACTGTATTCTGGAGGGTTGAGACGTCATCGGAGTATTGACTCATTGATGATAGCACTATTCTGAATTGATAGAAGTTAGGATGTGGACCTTAGATGGAGGAATAGGTCTCAGGGGCTGTGCCCCTGGAGGAGTCAGTCTTGCCTCAGGCCCCTTATTCTGTCTCTCTGCTTCCTGGTTGGCTTGAGGAGGGCAGCTTTCTCACGCTACGCGCTTCCTCCACATTTCTGTTGTGCCACAGGCCCAAGAGCAACCAAGCCAGCTGATGAGAACCCCTGAAACCAGGAATTAAAAGAAAACCACCACCCCTTCAAGTTACGCTGGGAACTGTGTCACAGTGGAGGCAGGAAAACACAATGAAGGTGTACACAAAGTTTACGTAAACATCTTAATGTGCTGTCTAGTAGGAGAAAAATGAAATCAGCCTCATGCGGCTTATCAGGGAAATGAGTTAAATCTACCTGGTTTATCTATCGGAAGTAATACCAACAACTATGTATAATATAAAGATATTATATATCTATCTCTATACGTACCTATATCACCTCTACCTCTATCTCTACATTTGTACACACACACACACTGTTGTTTATTTTATCTTATGTATTATGTCTGGCCTGTATGTATATACATCACTTGTGTGCCTGGTGCCTGCAAAGGCCAGAAGAAGGTGTTGATCATCTGGAACTGGAGATGCAGGTAGGAGGTTTTAAGCTACCATGAGGATGCTGGAATCAAGCCCAGGCCTTCTAGAAGAGAAACCAGGGCTCTTAACCACTGAGCCATACCTTCAGCCTCATGTAAAGAGATTTAGAAAATATGATCAGCTTCAAAAAAAGCCCACCATTTAAAATAGGTCGTAAAGGAAGGGGCCCATAAGATGGCACAATGGGGAAAGGTGCTGGCTAACAAGCCTGGTGACTTCAACTTGACCCCACAAGTCACACTGTAGAAGGAGAGCGCCAACTCCCTCAAGGTGTCTTCTGACCTCTGCATATGTGCTGTGGTGCACATGTGCACGCACACGCACACACACACTAAACAAACAAACTGTGCACGCGCACACACAAACACACACACACACTACACAGACAAACTGTGCACACGCACACACACACACACTAAACAAACAAACTGTGCACGCGCACACACAAACACACACACACTACACAAACTAATAACATAAAAATGACTCAGTAAATAAACAATGTAAAAATGTCACACAAGATAATGTTATTTTATGAAGCACACTAGTGGAAAACAGTAAAGTTTAAAAAGAATAAAAAAGAGAGATTACTGGTAAGTGGTAAAATGATGAGCCTGTGTTCTACAGGATCATATTTCTATTTTCTTTTTTAGACTTTATTCTTATTTTCACGAGAATGAGTGTCTTGCTAGCATGCATGCATGTGCGCTATTTGTGTGCCTGGTGCCAAAAGAGAGTGCTAGATCCCCTGGAAGAGTTACAGATGGTTGTGACCTACCAGATAGGGCTGGGAATCGAACATGGGACCTACGGAAAAGAAGTCAGTGCTCTTAACCGCTGAGCCATTTCACCAGCCCATAGTTCTATTTTCTGATAATTTTACATGAAGGATACATACTAAAAGTTATGTTTTCAGAAAGTCATCGATTGTATCAGCCTGACAGGATGTAATGAAGATTGATCCATGGAACTTCTGCTCATGAGAGGAACCAACCACCAGCAGGCAAAAGACCAGAGTCCTAGGATTCATTTTCCAGGGTCCCCCTTAGATAAGGGCCCCTTCGGTGGGTGAGGTAAGGCAGGTCGTCCTGCCCCTGCCTCCCTCTGAACCTTTGGACAGTGATCACCGGGAAGCTATTGATGCAACGCCAGGGATGTGGGAGCTCTTTTTGGAAAGGGCTTAGTAAAAGCAAAGGGAACTTTCTGGTTTGACTCTGTTGAAAGCAGGAAGCCATGAGAAGTCATAGCCAGGGTGGTTAGTGAGGGTGGGGTGTGGCCAGTGACCTCACCTCAGGCCACGCTGGAAGCCCTCCCCAATGACTCATCCCTTACTGGCCAGGCAATCTTTCCTGGAGTGAGCACAAGTCAACAAGGCCTCCATTGACTTTATAAGCAATCACCTCTCACATTAACTTCCTGCCACCAGAGCCCCTGAAGATGTGGGCTGGCAGAAGGTAATTCTCGTGGCCCTCTGCCATGGGCCTCCTCAGCAGCGGGGGTTTTCCTGAGCAGGAGTAGGGAGCCCCTGGAGCATCTGGATGAATTGTGGAGGTGGGAGGTTGCCAGAGCTCTACGCTTAAACACTTGCCCAGAGGAGCTGGAGGAGGCTCCACAGAGGCAACAGCCGTTGGGCAGAAAGATCCACTCCAGGAGCCGGGAGCTCTCTGCTCAAGCATGGAGCTCCATGAGGGTCTAAGACTGGTGCGGAGGACGCTGTATTCTCACATGAGGAGCTCCGTGAGGGTCTAAGACTGGTGCGGAGGACACTGTATTCTCAAGAGCGGAGCTCTGTGAGGGTCTGGTGCGGACGACGCTGTATTCTCATGTGGGGAGGGGTGTGTGTCTGAACTGGGCCCCCATGATGTGGCTGGCGGGTGAGGGAGAAAGGCTTCAGGTGTCCTTTATACACTTCCCTCAGCTTTCCTGAGCATACAAAGCTTCTTGTAGAGCAGACGCTCAACCCTGGGTTTCCTGCTGGCACTCCCATAGACTCCCACCTGCACTGCTACCTTTCAGGGTCACTGCAAAGGTCCCTCCTGCCTGTATAAAGAGGTAGCTAGACCAGGTTTCACCCTCCCACTTCCCCCACACTGGCCCAGATTTTCCCACTAAGCACCACTACTTTCCTCGGGACTGGTTCCACCTGAGCCTGACTATGCTGACAGTGTTGGCTGTGGGAAGAGAACATTGCTGTACACACTGATTCCAGCGAAAGCCAGTCTTGGGTGAGGTTTGCCGGGTGCCAGGGCTTATTATGTGCCCCATGGCTTTATAGGTGTGTGCCACCACACCAACGCCATTTGTTTAGTATCAGGCACAAAGTATTTTGGAGGTTTCTGAAACATCACTTCTGTTGATGCATTCCTATTGACTCCGAGGCTGAGTGCCAAGGGTTGTGCGCAGGGACACTCAGAACCTAGCCCTGTCCCCTGCTCCAATGCGCCTCCCCTCCCCCATCCCCACTCCTCACCCACACCCTGCTGTCTGTGCCTTCCTTCCCCTGCCTGTCTTCACACTGCCAGCTCCTCCTTGTGCTTCAAGATGTGGCCCCAACAACACCTCTACCAGGCCTTCATGTGCCCTTTCCCCATAAACAAACAAACAAACAAACAAACAAATAAATGGACTTTTTTTTTTTTTCTTTTGAGACAGGGTTTCTCTGTGTAGCCCTGGCTGTTCTGGAACTCACTCTGTAGACCAGGCTGGCCTCAAACTCAGAAATCCGCCTGCCTCTGCCTCCCAAGTGCCGGGATTAAAGGCTTGCGCCACCACCGTCCGGCATAAAAGGACTATTTTCAAAAATCTTCTTTTTAATAGACTCCGCTCTGTCTCAAGGGGAAAAATATTAGCACAGGTGATGGATGGAGACTGGTTTTCTAGAAACTGGGAAGAGACTAGACCCCGACAGGAGCTCTTAAAGAAAGATTGCCAGGTTGACCTGATTTTCTCAGGAAATAGAGCAGACAGCACCCCTGGCTTGCAGCCGGATGCTCAAAAAGTGGGCTGGAAGAACACAGCTTCGTGGCAGAACAACTGTGTGTTTCTGGCCCACGCCCATGGCAGCTGCACAGCCTGGGAGGTCTAGTGTGGCCGCTTGGGGACTTGGGACCTGTTCTGACTTCACAGCTACGAATGACTTAAATAAGGATTCTCAGAGCTCAGAGCATCAAGAGGCCAAAGAATGGACCAAACTGACCGAGAAGACAGATGGTGGGGCAGTGCAGTGTCGTAGGACAACACGCGAGCTTCAGGGTACAGCCCACTGCGTCAGTGTGATGTGGCTGCCCAACCCAGCACACTTCCAGGCAGTAATCCAAGAGAAACATCGAGGCCAAGGTCACCCTGAGCTGAGCACACAACCTAGGATTTAAAGGAGACTGGCCAGGACTGCAAGTGTGCGGCTATTGAACAGCAGAAAGGAACAGCAGTGGCTTGTGCAGGGGAGGGCTGGGAGGCTGAGGACCCCCCCCCCCACTGTCCAGCCCACTGTGCATGGAATAAAACCATAAAGGGGCCCAGGAAAGCTCTGCTCCCTGGTCTGCATGCTCTGGTGGGGCCACACCTTCTGAGGAGGGTCCTGACAGATATGCAGCCCACCACCCCACAGAGCATCCACTTAGACTTGTCTTCTACCCACCACAGCAATGGCTCCAATGGGACTGGGATATGGGAAGGCTCTCTGTCAGGGGAAGACTAAATACCACTTAGTAACAGCTGAGCAAACACAAGTCGCCTGGGGCTGGGGCAGTTTGGTTGAGTGAGCTCTTGGATCCTGCAGGTGAGTAGAGAGAGGTTGGTGTCCTGCCAGGCACCAGCTTGGGAGGAGCCAAGCGTTACCAGGGGCTCCAAGCTCTTCCTGAGTTGCTGATATACCAGATCGGCCCTGCCTTCAAATCCTACATTTCCTTTCTACAAGATGTTATCCTTAGCTGGGTGTGGTGACACACACCTGTGACCTAGCAACTGGGAAGCGGAGGCAGGAGGATGGCAGAGTTGGAGGCCTCCAAGTGAAAACAACATTCTGTCCCCTGCCAAAAATCAAAGATCCTTGTCCTCAGTGATAGGCTGATTAACAGGGTGCAACGCGCTCGCATGTGTGTGTGAACAGGGGTTCATATATACATACATACATACATACATACATATGTATATATGTGTGTATACACACACACATATCATAAACCGTATTCTTTTAACTGTCATCAAATAGAGAACAGTGACAGCATCATGACCACATGACAAATCTCTTTTCATTTCATAAAATAAAACCAGTACCCACTGAATGCTAACTCACACACCTGTCCACACCCCTGGAAACCACCATCCCACCATCCCACCATCCCACCATCCCACAATCATCCCACCATCCCACCATCCCACCATCCCACCATCCCACCATCCCACCATCCCACCATCCCACCTTCCCACCTTCCCACTATCCCACCATCCCACCTTCCCACCTTCCCACCATCCCACCATCCCACCATCCCACCTTCCCACCATCCCACCTTCCCACCATCCCACCATCCCACCTTTTTTCCCTGAGAGTCTGACTCTTCAGGGCACCTGAGAAATGTCGAATTTAGAATCCTTTCAGTCATTTTACTCTGCAGGTGTCTCATGGTTCGTCGTGTGGCAACACGTGGCTGAATACCCTTCTTTTCTCGTTTTTAAGGATTAATATATTATTTTTATTTATGGACACCTGTGTGTGTGCCTGCATGGGTTCATGTACACCAACAAAAGCAAATGTATTTGTAAGCTGCCCAGTGTGGGGGCCGGGAACTCACCCTGAGCCTCTGGAAGAGCAGCAAGTACTCTTAATTCCTGAGCCATCTCTCCGGCCTTTTAAAGCCAGCCACAGTGTGAAAGCCCCTGCCCCTGGGAGATGGGGCCTCTCATCAGCACACAGGATGGTGCTTCCGTGTGACAAACATGAGTGAGCACATGAACATATCTGAGTCTAGAGGAAACAGATCTCCAACCATGCTTGAGAGTTCTCTACCTCGTAATTAAGGGTTAAAGTGTTTAATGTAGCCGGGCGGTCAGGCTTTTCCACACTAAAGTGGTAGTGTGTGGTGGTCTTTTGGGGTTCAGCCTCAGGAGTTGCATCTTTAGGGAGAGTAAGGGAGCACCAGGAAGTGTGTTAAATGGCGGCCTTCCCCCCTGGGTTTCTGTTCAAAGGGAACCACAGCCTTCATTTTGAATGCGTACCTTGGGTCCATCCTCTTGGGAATTCTCCATTAGTCTCTGTACAAATCTCTCAACTATCTGGGGTCTCACAACTGAAAAGTTTTCTTTCATGACTTGGTGTTTCCAAAGATCTAAGAAAAAAAAAAAAAACAGATCATAAAACATAGACTGAAGCTGGGCAGTGGTGGCACATGCCTTTAATCCCAGCACTTGGGAGGCAGAGGCAGGTGGATTTCTGAGTTTGTGGCCAGTCTGGTCTACAGAGTGAGTTCCAGGATAGCCAGGGCTACACAGAGAAACCCTGTCTCGAAAAAACAAAGATAAATAAATAAATAAACAAACAAACAAAACGCAGACTGCCACTAAGGACAAGACTCCACAGCTCTCAAAGGATGTCTTCCATGAGGAAAGGGAGGGGTAGTCAGGACTCTGGAACAGAGAGGAAAGGAGATCTCTAGCAAGGCTCTTAACAAAAAAGGCTTTGGGGATGCCTTCCTGAAAACCAGTGAATGATACTGTTACTGTGGAAAAAAAAAACCTTGAAGGAAATGCCACACTGCCCTTGACCTTTGACCTTTCCTGGTGCCCATCCTCATTGACAACCTGTATCTGTGATCATTTCAGTCTAACACAGCTGTCAGAACTAAGCAGAGAGCCTCGTGGCTGAGGCACAGGAGATGGGGTATATGCGACCTTATTCAGAGCAATGTTACTGACTGTGGCAGAAGCTACAGGAAACGTAGCTGTCCGTCACCTGGGATCATTTTCAATTATGGCTGCCCTTCCGATGGAGCAGCATGTAACTGTTCACTGGGGGAACCCTTCCAATATTGATGGAAAAGTTTGATGGTGTGGTGGTCTGAATATGCCTGACCCATGGTAAGTGGCACTATCAGGAGGTGTGGCCTGTGGAGGAAGTGTGCCACTGTGAACGTGGGCTTTCAGGTCCTATGCTTAAGCTCCACCCAGGGCAGAGAGACTCTCCTGTCTGCCTGCAGAGGATTCTTCATCTGCTTGCCTTCAGATCAAGACGGAGAACTCTCAGCTCCTTCTCCAGCACCATGTCTGCCTGCACAGTACCATGCTTCCCACCATGGTGATAAGGGTCTGAACCTATAATAAGCCAGCCCCAATCAAATGCTGTTCTTTATAAGACTTGCCCTGGTCATGGTGTCTCTTCATAGCATCGGAAACCCTGAGACAAATGGTATTGATCAAACGCCACCATGGTAGGTTACTAAGTGGGAATGGTAAGGTATAGAACCTTGACTATAAACAAGGAGCCGACTTAGAGCCGCAGCAACAGGAATTTTCCTTTCTTTCTGCTCTGTCCTCATTTCCCCACTGCCTGGCCTGGCCCCAGCAGTGCAGCCTCTCCCCTGTTTTATAAAACTCCTCCTCCGGATTCTCCTCTCGCATCCATCACCTCATCTCTCTCCTCCTGATTCTCCTCTCACATCTATCACCTCATCTTTCTCCTCTGGTTTCTCCTTTCACATCCATCACCTCATTTCTCTCCTCCGGATTCTCTTCTCACATCCATCACCTCATCTCTCTCCTCCCGATTCTCCTCTCGCATCCATCACCTCATTTCTCTCCTCCGGATTCTCCTCTCACATCCATCACCTCATCTCTCTCCTCCTGATTCTCCTCTCGAATCTCTCACCTCATTTCTTTGCACCCTTCCACGGCTAAATTCCCAGAAAGCAATGCCATCTCTCAAACCCACTCTCCCAGTTTGCACTTCAACAAGTTTGGGGAAGCCGGTTTTGTTTTAAATACCCACAGCTTCCTCCAAAGCCAGTGACCTGACTTGCCTGCCCGCTTCATAACCTCCCCTGTTGGGTCACTTCCCTCTCCTGGTGCCGATACTCCGTTCAGCCTACCTTCCTCTTAGCTCACTGGGTCGCAGCTTTCTTTACTGCCTTAGAGCTCGCTTCTGTGCATTCATACACATTCGCTTTACTGTCTCATCCTCTGCAGATGACGTATAGCAATCTTCATCATCATCTCGTTTAGATGAACACCTTTTTTATTTTAAAGATCACTTAAAACTTAATTTATGCCCAATAAAGTCAGTGTCCACTCCCTAAGTGGCTCCATCTACAGCTTGCCCCATATCAAAGAGAGATCTTCCATCTTTCCAATTATTCAAAACCCCCTGGGTCACGATGGCTGTTCCTTTTCTCACATTCTACATTATATCTGATCTATCACTGCTGTTTCTGAAGATATCCAACATCTGACCACGTACATTTCTCTGCTTCTAATTTCAGCTGGGAGGGGCTGAAGAGATGGTGCTAGAGGTCAAGCGCTTGCCCTGCAAACAAAGACCCTGAGTTCCGCACACCTGTAAAGGTCAGTTGGGTGTGGTAACAGATTCATAAGCCCATTGCTGGGGAGACCAAGACAAGCAGACCCCCTGGGCTCACCAGCCAGTGAGCTTAGCCAGTTGGTGAGCTCCAGGTAGTGAGGGACCCTAGGTTAACAAACGGGTGGATGATTTCTGAAGAAAAACACTTGAGGTTGTTCCCTGGCCTCCACATGCATGTGTACCCACACCACATGTGCTATATACATCCACACACATTTAAAATAAAATATAAGCCATCTCTCCTGGGCCTAAGGAATCTCAGGAGAAGCTGTGGGTATGTGAGAGAAGACAAATCCACTGCCTCTCTTCTGTCGAGTGCACCAGCACTGCCTGCTGTGGCTTCTCCTTTGCCTTAGATGAGGGTGTCTGCCACACACCCCAATACTGATGGGATGGCCAGCACATAAGAGCAAGTGTCCACTACCATCGCTCAGAAATGGCTGCGCCTCTAGGATTTCTAGACTGCTATCAGACCAGAAGTCTTGATTCTGAAAATGGAATTCCACATTTCTTCTATACATGGCTACTTTGCATAATGAACCTATAAATCAAAGTTCACAAGATGCTTAGGGCTTTAAGAAGGCTAAGCTTTGATGGAACAGACATGAGCTCATAATTGTCATGGAAAATGGTTCCGACATGAGCTTGGATGCCTTTGCTGGTGCTGTGGGCAGAGGCCCACTGAGGCGCTGAGTCTGACACATGCTTCTAGCTTGGGATCATCCTGGGGTTTATTTCTGGCTCCAGCTAAGGAGAAACCTTTTCCTGGAAGACGTCTCAGCTCTCTCCTAGCACATGGGTTCAAATTAAGATACACAGCTGGACTTACTGGCTGGAGCCAGGGAGAGAGGAAGTCAACCAAGAAATTCCTGGCAAAAAGGAGGCAGCTGCTGCATCTGTTCTCAGTGCATGTGTGTGGCCATGGCCCCTCAACAGGCAGAGGCATCAGGAGCGGGGTATGTCCTACCCCTGCCTCTGTCTGCCTCTCTCTGTCTTTCTCTGCCTCTCTCTGTCTCTCTCTGTTTTTGTGTAGTTTTGTATTTGTGTTTTTGTGCACATGTGTTGTGTGTAAAGTGAACAATAATGTGTGCGCCTGTGTGTCTGTATCTCTGTCTTTGTGTGTGTGTGCTTGTGTGCATGTATGTGTGTATGTAACGTGCACAGTGTGTGTGAGTGTGTGTGGGGTGGGTGTGAATGCAGGTCAGAGGAGAGGTCGGAGAGCAGCCTCAGGCGTTGGCCCTCACCTTGCCTTGCCTTTGAACCAGGATCTTTGCTTGATTGTTTTATCCCAGGCTAGCCTTTGGATTCACCCCCATCTTTCTGTGGGACATGCTAGCATTCCTGCGCCAGCATCCAGCTTTATGTGGTTCTGGGGATTCCCATTTGTGTGGCGAGCTCTTCATCCGCTCAGCTATCTCCGCAGCCTGAAGCCACAGTTTTACAGATGATGGGGTGGGAGGCAGGAAGAAGCACCCTTGCGGTTACATCAGGTCTTTCTCTCTATCGTGTGCCCTTTGACTAAAGGAGAATTTGGTTTCTAGCTGGCCAGATCACTTCTCTTTCTCCCTGTCCCTGAAACTCTTAGCTAGAAGCACTGTACTTCCCCCACTGGTCCCTGGGTTGGAACCCAAGACAGAAGTGAAAGCTGAAGACAGCTGCCAAGCAGAGGTGTTCCCCTCCCCCACAGCCAGGGGCCCCAAGAATGGGAAGCTTGAAAGGCACACTGAGCTGAGACTGACCTGTCCTCCTGGGATTTTTCAGTCTCCTTCCCCAATACTAAGTCCACCAGCACTGCATTCTTTTCCGGACAGGATAGCAGTAACAATACAGTAAAGGTTCTAGGGTCTTGATTAGGGGGAAACTTTCCACAAGATCTTCTCAAAGTTTTCCAAACTTACTGGGATGGTTGCTACGGACTGTTAACTTGACAGAACCTAGAATCCTCCAGGAGACAAACCTACGAGCGTGTCCATAAGGAAGTTTCTAGACTGTTCATTGAGGTGAGAAAACCCACTCTAAATGTGGCAGTAATACTGGATGGCAGCATCCCATGGACTGGGACCTCAGGCTGACTAAAAAGTAGAGTGAAGCACAGCAGAAGTCTCTCCCCCACCCCCTTTCTCTCGTGCTCTCTCTCTCTGGGTCTCTTTGTTTCTCTGTGTGTATGTGTCTGTCTCTGTCTCTCTGTATATATCTGTCTCTCTCTGACTCTGTTCCATCTTTATTTGGTTCTCTGTCTTTGTGTCTCTGTCTCTCTGTGTCTGTCTGTCTCTGTCTCTCTATCTGTTTGTCTTTCTCTGTGTGTGTGTGTGTCTGTCTGTTTCTCTGTCTCTGTCTTTGTGTCTCTGTGTCTCTCTCTCTGTGTCTGTCTCTGTCTCTCTCTGTCTGTCTCCCCTCCCTGGCTAGGCTAGGCACAATGTCCCTGCTGCCAGGTCACGCCACCATGATGGCAGACTGCAGCCTCCAGCTCTGAGCCAAAAGAAACCCACTTTCCCTTGAGTTGTCAGGCATTTTGTCAGAAGAAAAAAGTAACTCAGGCACTTATTTTGACATAAAACACTTTGTGTTATCCAGTGTGTTATCTGAAACTGCAGTATGTTATCCAATACTGCAGTTTTAGCATCCAGAGGCTGGGGCGGGGGGGGCAAGTTCAAGGACAGCTTGGGCTACATAGTGAGATTCTGTCTCAACAAAAGGAAAAAATTACGGGTTTGGGTATGTAGATCAGTGGTAGAGCGCTTGCCTGACATGCAGGAAGTCTGAGGTTCAATTATGGTATTGAGAGACTAATAGTTAAGTAATTAAACAAAAAAATTATTATAAAATATATGTTATATATAATTATAAAGAATTAAATAAAAAACAAAGTAGAGCCTGCTTTCAAAGGATATATACAATCTGTATTTTTATCTTATTTAAAATACACAAGACTACAAATATTTGCTAGTAGTTTCACATAGAGTGTAGGACTTTGCACATGGCCACTCCAGCCAGCTGTAAATATGGCGTGGTTCTGTGGCTCACTCTTAGTTCTATCGTCTGTAGGGTTTGGCAGCTGTATCCTGTGAAGTGTATGGATGACAATTCCTAGATGTGTGTATTGTGGCAAAGAATAGATGGTGAGTTTGCTCCATTGCTATGGAATACCAGGTATGGCCCAAGGCCTGGTTGTCCTGAGACAAGAGAGGCCTCACAGAGGCTGGAGTGACCCTATGTGACCTTGCCCTCTGTGCTGAAGGTAGGAACTGAGGGATGCTGGGAGAACCTGGGTGGCCAGCATCTACTTTGATATGTTGATGGACACCTCAGCCATTTGTCCCAGGTTTGAGACCGAACACATACTTTGCTGGTTGCTGGCTTCCTTCCCCAAAGTATGAGACATGCATGCATGCATACATCCATCCACCCATGCATCCATCCATCCATGCACATGTATGCATAGTAGCATGTATACATAATCCACTTTGGCCTTGTAACTATTTAGTAAAAATTAGGAAATCAGTTTAAAAATCAGTTTAATGCCAAAGTGTCAAAGGTAGAGGTGGCTGGCCTCTCTGGATTCAGAAAGCCTATGTCTGGCACAGAAAGCTCCAGGCTGAGCCAGGATGTCTGCAGCCATTGCTAGCTCAGAGGAGGAGGGGAGGCAACTGCAGCTATCAAGAGCTAGTGCCAAGACCAGGTGTGGATGCTGCATCTTCACAGGTCTCCACAGCTGGAGGCCATAAATAAAAAGATTAAGTTTCAAAGACAGAGCGGAAGGGAGACAGAGGGCAGTCTTCTGGCGTTTGGTGTGTGTGTGTGTTTGTGTGTTTGTGTGTGTGTGCGTATGTGAGGACACGTGTGAGGACATGTATGTGTGCACTGAGGTCAGAGGCTGACATTCACTCTCTACCTTATATTGTGAGCCAGGGTCTCCCAGGGAACCTGAACAGGCTGCCTACCCCGAGTTCCGGGCTCATCCTGTCTCTATACTCCTAGTGCTGGATCACAGTCACGCCTGCTTTTTTACATGGGACTCTGAACTCAGGTCCTACATGCTTATGTGGCAAGCACTCTACTGACTAAGCCATCCCTGCTCCCCACACCCTCCAGTTCCCGTTGGCAGGAACCCAGGCAAATCCTAGTCTGGCCAACAGGGAAAGCAAAAAGCCTGAGGGAGAAGCCTGGAGCCTCTGCTAACTCTGCAAGGTTACTCCACTTCTCTCTCCAATCCTAACTGCCTCTGAGAAGCCGCCTGCTCAGCCACTGGCTCCAGGAGAGCCATGGTGTCAAAGCTGACACTAACAGCTGTCCTCAGGAGAAGCCGCTGCCTCTGCTTAGAAGCTGTGCTCATTGCAGCTGCAATGAACTATGGGGTGGGAAGAGACGTCAAGGTTCTAATGCCTGGGGATTACAGTGGTACCAATTCCACAGGCTAACCAGAAGTTAACACCTTCCTTCAGAGCACACAGTAGGACCTACTTGCTTGCACTAGGCAACTCAGCTGACCCAGACCTTCATACTGAGACAGGCGCACACAGACCAAAGGCCAAAACCAAAGTAAAACTGAACAGTGGTAATCGCTGCACCACTCAGTACTGGATTATTTTATTTTATGTGTTTGTGTGTCTATGTGTGTGTGTGGGGGGCGGTGTATTGAGGACTGAATCCAGGTCTGGCACATGCTAGGCAAACACGCTGAGTCATATTCCCAGAAGCACGTAGTTTTAAATTTTTGTAAGGGTGGAATTCAAACAAGGATCTAACCAGACCTGGTCAGTACACTCTAGCCAGCATGATTTACCAAAGTCAACTTGACCACAGCGCAGGATAACTTGACTCTGTTCCCCTGGTTGCGTCCCACTGGCCCTTTACACAGGCTCTAGGGAAGCCCAGCTGGTGAACTCCCTGCCTGCAGAGCACAAAGCAAGCATGCGTGCTCTCCTGCGCCCCACCCCCACCCCAGGACGTCCTGAGAAGGACTATCTGAACCTGCTCAGGGCCTGTGCCTTTTCGGCTAGGCCTCAGAAGGGGGCCACCTGGATGCCACACACAGCCCAAACAAGGAAGCTTTGTAATCTTGTGATGTGTTCCGGAATTGGAGCTCTGCTCTGTCATGCTGCTCCGTTCTCTGACAGCGATGCCCTTGGGGGCGTGGTCAGCTCACACAGGGCACAGTCTTTTTCCAGAAGCCCTGTTTATGCAACTCAGTGACTTGAGAGTCCTAACAAAACGATACTGCGGGGGAGGGAGAAAGGGCACTGCCTTGGGTGAGGACGAGGTTCTAATCAACACGTTGGTGGACATGGGTGGCCTCCTCTCAGAGGAAAAGCCCATTTGTTTTGCTCCAGTTCCTCCCTAGCTCAAAGGTTCTGGATCTTTCTGAAGGATTGCTAGGAGTTAGGAATACATATTTGTATTAGCATTGAAAAAAAAGGAATACATATTTGATGGTCTTCATAATCCACAGAGCCTGCTGCAATAAAAATTCAGGGCCAACTTGTTCAAAAATGCAGAAGAAAGTATCTATGCAAGTATTTGATAGAAAGCTTTTTCTCTCTTCCGAAGTCTCTCTCTTTCCCTGCTGTGTGTCTTCAGGCTGTAATCCTACACCTGCTGTGGGGTGGGCCCTAGGAAATCCTCAGCTGCACCCTTGGCTCCACTCATAGCCCCATCCAATGGCTCCACCCACAATCCTACTCACCGCACAAGTAAGAGGGAGCCCTAGCCACTGCCAGACCCAGATACCACCTCTTGGCCAGGATGTAAAACCCGAGCCAAGCATCTCCCAGCTGAAGCAGGACAATGGTTTGAGGCCAGCCTGGCCTAAATTGTGAGACTTTGCAAACAAAAATCAAGGACACAAAGCCTTTTAAGTGGAAAGAAATATACCAAGTATAAGTGGTATTTCTCTCTCGGTCAAGGGTGTAAAAGGATTTTTTTGTCTTATAATTTGCTTGTTTTTGTAGTGCTGGGGGTCAAAACAAGGAGCCTGTATTTACTCTCTATATGCCCTGTATGCACTCTACCACTGAAATTCTTATTTTATTGTCGTGTGTGTGTGTGTGTGTGTGTGTGTGTGTGTGTGTCCCTATGTGTGTGCATGTGCTCTAGCCTGGAATTCATTATAAAACTCAGACTGGCCTCAAGCTCATGGGAGTCCTACCTCAGGCTCCGCAGCATGGAGATTACAGATGTAAGCCACTGCCATTGTCTACGGTGAGTATGGATGCATATGAGTGCGTCAGGACAGAGGGACACAGGAAGGGGAAGGCACCCCTCCCTCCAGAGTCTAGTCGAAGCTTCTAATCAGCTGAGAATTCAGAATTTCAGGAGCCGGGGAGAGATGACTCAGTGGTTAAAAGTACTTACTGCTCTTTTAGAGGACCCAAGTTCAGCTCCCGGCATCTCAGCATAACTTAAAAAGGATCTTGGCACAATCAGCAAAATGTACAGTGAAGATTATGAATACAGAGGTAATACTCCCTCCCATGGAGAAGAATGTCACAACAGAATGAGCATGCTTAAGAACTAAGCCCATGTGACTTCCGGGTGTTTTCTTAGACTCTCATAAAACAAGACTGATGCCTTGTTCATCGTCAGGGACATCTTAACTCTCTTCCTGCAACCCTTGATCCTAGGGTTTTACCTAGAAGCCATGACCCTATCCAATCTGCAGGAGCCAGCCTACGCTCATGTTTGGTTGTCAGCATTTGGTTCAGAGAGCAGTGCACATAGGGACTGCAAGCCTCTGCACCGTGACCATCTCTCCCAGAGATCCACAGCCATGCTCTCTTTTTGTTATGCTCCATTCTAAATATGATGAAATTCTCTTAATAAAGACCAACACTGTTTTAAACTGGCTCATCCTCAAATTCTTTTCTCTAGAGAAGTCGAGCATCTGCCTTTAACTGAGCACCAGTCCCTAAAAGATAAGGGGACTCTTCAGGCTTTTGGGGGTAGCACAGGACAGGATGTGACCCACTACCACAGACCGTTTGTGTTCTGAAAAAAAAAATGTAAACTTTCCAAGTAGTAGAACAAGCAAGCATTACCTGTTGGGAGGACAGACTCCTCCTTGGACTTTTCTGATAGAAACAGTGCCATCTCTCTATTAACTTTTCTCAATACTTCTTGGATCATGTGAATTTCTAAGCTTTCCAGAAGTTTCTGAAGCTGGAATAGACATAGGTTGGGAGTCACACTCCAATTCATTTGAATACTCCTGCTCCCAAGAGTGACACTTGCCTAGGGGCTTTGTGTTTATCCTCCCGCCTCTGTTCCGTTCTCTGGGAAGAGTGCCTTTTGGGACCATAAGTTCTACCCTAGGATCAATACACCGCTTTGCAGACCAACGTTTTTCTTCATGGCCCTCATCCTGATGGATACATTATACCCCTTCTTACTATAGTCTACTGCAGAGCAAAGTGGCCCATGCTCCAAGTGACCTCATGCCTTTTGGCGATCTCTAAGTGATAGCAGGAATCTCATAAGCTGTTACTTTAATAAGAGTCCGAAAGCCTATTTTACACACCGAGGTGATCTCATGAGAAGACTTGAAGCTGACACACAACAAGAGATGCTGCTCCAACAGCTGTGAGCCTCCCCCCAACCCATGACGCTTGTGGAGCCTACTCCTACCTATGGGAGGAATTGAGGTGCCCCAGAGGCTCGGGCTCAGGAGCAGTGTGCTTGGTCCCCTGAGGCAGTGTGCTGCTAACACAGACATTTCTCATTGTTCCGTGGCCTCTCTGCTCGGACAACCAGAGGCCCTGGGTCCCACGACCAAGCTGAGCAATGGCAGTGAATATTGTTCAGCACACACCCAAGCCAGTGTAGTTAACAGGGAACCAGGTTCTTTTTCTGGCAAAAAGCCTCTTCAGACTGCTATGTTTGATATTTCGCTTCCCCATGGATGGACACAGGTTGGATTTTATATTTAAGTTAGTATTAGTTCTGTCATGTTCCTTGTAGTTCTGCATATCAGTTTGAGGAAAATGAAAACAGGAAGACTCCAGACTTCCAAGATAGAGACATTCGGGGGAAGTCCCTCTATCACTCAAGCCCCATATACCTTTAAGAGTCCCCCTCTCCACCCTGACTTGAAGAAAACACCTTTTGTGTTTATTGCAGTTTTACAGGCCAGTGTCACATGGCAACTTTTCTAAGGCAGACTGAAGAGAGCTGTGTACCTGCTGCGTTTTTATTTCAATTTCTGAGGCTCCCTTTGGGGGGAGGATAGATTGGCTTCTTATTATAAGTTCTTCAAATTCATCTTCTTCGCCCATCTGCCTGGCTAGAGCTTTCATGCTGGGGTAGAAAATCTCAGCTCTATCAAAGAAAAGAGACAGAAATCAGCAAATAAACATATTTCCTTCTCATTCAGATTCTCTGTCAGTCGTTTTCAGTTTCCTGTCATCCAAGCCCTTTATAAACACATCAACAACTAAATCTGCCACTCCTTTGGTCAATATTGAATCCTGAGGCCCCTTTCTGTTGAGTACATATAACTTTTGTCTTTGTGCTTCAAGATGTTGGCAACTCTTCTCGTTTTGTAGTTAACAGGGAACCTGACCTCATTAACGTCCAGGACAATTCTGAATGTGTGAAAGCCAAGGTTGGTGAGGTCTCCGGGAGTGGAGAAGAGGAGGCCCCAGCGGGAAGAAGAGGCATGTGGGAAGAAGAGCAGTGTGCCTTTCCAGTCAGCTAAGTCTTCCTAGATGCCACCAGGAGCAGAGGTCTGTGCCACCCTTTGGACGCAAGGCCCTTAGGTCATGGGTGGCCATGTTATCCTCTGGCTGTCACACCTCAAGCGATGAGGCTCAGCAGTGGGGCTAGGGGTGACCCCAACTGTGAGCTAAAAGGCTCACGATCAATATCAAGTAACTTGATAAGTGTAGATTCCAAGCAACAGACTCTGGGAGAATCGTGATAAACAGGACAATTCAGTGGAGTAGCTCTCTCCACAGCTAACAGGGAATAGCTTTTCCTCATAGCACTGTTGTGGAGAAACTTTCTAGCTGTCACCTGACCCAGTGGAGCTGGGTGTCACCAGAGTCCTCAGTGGAATCTCTCTCAGTGAGAGGGGAGGAACCCTGGAACCCCCGGCTCTACCCATTGACATGAATTCCATCCCAGCAGTTACTCACTCGTAGAGCTCTGAGAACTGTCTGTGCAGGGTGGCAGAGTTGACGTCCTGCCCTCGAAGCTTGAGTCGGCCCCAGTGCTCCTTCAACACTTCCAGCTGCTTCCACAAGATGAGGAAGGATTTCAGCAGTGTCAGGGACATCACCGTATCACATGGGTCCTCCGGCAAAGCAGGGGCCTTTGGGTGACTTTCCAATTGATCTGGGCAGAATCCTGGCAGTTTGGACCAGTCTGGCTGAAAATATGACAGAAATCCTTTATCAATTGTGGCTCAAGATGGGATACGTTTTAATATGTAGCCCATGCAAAATACCATCTAGGAGAAACTGTTTCCTGGCCTGTATCATTTGTAGAAAAAAAAAAAAAACCCAGATGGCTGAACAGAATATCCTCCCTGAACAGACAGGGTAGAAACAGCTGTCTCAGCTTCCTGTTTGCGATTTGAACCATTGGTTTTTATATTTTTATTTTTAGCTTTTGAAGACAAGGTCTGACGTAGCTGGCCTCAAACTAATTGCATAGCCAAGGACAACCTTGAACACTTGACGGTCCAGCTTTCATCTCCTAAGCGTTAGGATTACAAGGGTGAGACGCCACACTTGGCTTTGAATCTCTGCCTTCCAAAACCGGAATCTTTCTTAAGAAAAAAAAAAAGATAGGGAGGGAGGCAAGGAAGAAAACAGAGAAGGTGCATAGCTGGTACTGAAAAGATAGATCGGCAGCAAACACTTGCTCTTTGAGAGAACCTAGGTTCAAGTCCCAGCACCCCGTCAGATGGCTGGCAACTTCTTAGAACTCCAGCTCAGTGGATCCACCCCCCCCATAACTGACCACCCCTGAACATAAGGTGGCACACCCCCCACAGAGAAATAGAAATAACTCTTTAAAAAAATAAAGGGAGGATAGATAGTTCAGTGGCCAAGAGCACGTGTTGCTCTTGTAGACCTGGCTTTGGTCCCCAGCACCCACAAGGCGGCTCACGAGACCATCTTAACTCCAGTTCTGGGGTGACTTCCCTGGGCACCACGTACATACAACCATGCAGACCAACACTCAAATAGAATGAAATAATCAAATCACTAAAATGTTGAGAGGGAGAGAGAGAGAGAGGGAGAGAGGGAGGGAAGGAAGGAGGAAGGGAGGGAGGGAGGGAGGAAGGAAGGAAGGAAGGAAGGAAGACAGACATTAAACATACTTGAGACTGAAGTCTCCCCTACCCTCTGTTCTATGGTGGAGCTGTTATGTGACTTTTCTTTGGAGCATTTACCATCTTATGAATCAGAAAGCAGAACTCAGTTTTACCTGCCTGGCTGACAACTTCCGACACCTCCAGTTCAGGGAATCAGACACCTTCTAGCCTTTAAAAGTAATGTGGAGAACTTTTTGTTTGAATTTACTAGTCAGTGCTCATATTTACTCCAATTAATTCATTAAGACAGGGTCTTGGTGGCCCTGGATGTTCTGGATGCACTTTGTAACTCAGACTGGTTGTGAATGTGTGATGGTCCCCCTGCCTCAGCCTGCAGTTTTGCTTTAACATTTTGTTTATTTGTTGATGCTCTCCTTAAGTGTTTGTCCTGCTGGTTGTGAAGGAAACACAGCATCAGGGAAGTCCTGGGCCACCCAGAGCCCAAAAGACACAGGGTGGGTGGGGGTGGGGCTGGGGGTGGCTGGGGGTGAGCTCAGCTGTTTCTGGGCTGTCTCCTTTTTCTGCAAGCCAGGTGATAAGGCCTGCGGCCTTGAGCATTCAGGTTGCAGGGCCTTACACACTCAGCTTTCCTGACTAGAAACTGGAAGAGCAACCTGGTGTAATTGGACCCTACATCAGTGTAATGCACCCGACTAGACTAGAGGAAGGCGTGTCTGTGAGACAGAGAAGGGGTTGGTCAGAGAGTCAGGAAGAACTGGTATCCAGGCCCAGGGAAGCAACTTGTCGTCCACAGACAGCTACAATCCCTCAGCCATGCGGCCTTTGTGGCAGTCAGCCCATGGGCTTCCAGATGTCCTTTTCTTTTTCCTTTTTTTAATTCTCAGAACCCTTTTTATCAAACGAAGTCTGAGCAGTCAAGGCCAAGAAGAGTGACAGAGAACAGGCAGCCTGCAGAATACATGATTGGTCCCCACTGTCTTAGAGAAAACTTGGGCCTCCCTGGGCTGCAATTTTAAAGACTCTGGGTTAGAGTTTAGGAGACCATGGCCCCGCAAGGTCATGGTACACGAAGCACAGCTGCCATGGACGCTGGCTTGGCTCACAAACGTGTAGATTCTAGTGTCTCCTACTCCCTATAAATAGCCAAATATGTCTGTCTTAGTCAGGGTTTCTATTCCTGCACAAACATCATGACCATGAAGCAAGTTGGGGAGGAAAGGGTTTATTGAGCTTACACTTCCACATTGCTGTTGATCACCAAAGGAAGTCAGGACTGGAACTCAAGCAGGTCAGGAAGCAGGAGCTGATGCAGAGGCCATGGAGAGATGTTCCTTACTGGCTTGCTTCCCCTGGCTTGCTCAGCCTGCTCTCTTATAGAACCCAAGACCTCCAGCCCAGGGATGGCACCACCCACAAGCAGCCCTACCCCCTTGATCACTAATTGAGAAAATGCCCCACAGCTGGACCTCATGGAGGCACTTCCCCAACTGAAGCTCCCTTCTCTGTGATAACTCCATCCTGTGTCAAGTTGACACACAAAACCAGCCAGTACAATGTCTAAATGAAACGAGAGTCCAAGGGCCAGCAGATGTAGCTCACATGCATCTACCATCCTCAGCAACACACACCCCACAAAATAAAACCAACTAAAGTAAAAAGCATTGAATCAGATTTACTTCTTAATATATTTGTATTAAAGGTAGGTACCTATACATATTTTATTTTTATAAGCTTTATTTAAAAAGAAAACTTGAAAATTAAAAAAAAAATCAGACACCAAAATTAGCCAGGCTCAGAGTCTCTGCATGTCGATGAACTTCTATGCAGGTAGAACGGCCACTCAGAAGCTGTGGCGCTTCACACTGAGTTTCACACTTTCACTCACTGAGTAGTTTATGCACTAATCCAGTCTACCTGGGGCTAAACACGGAAATTCTGTCTTGAAAAGCCAAAGGGAAAAAAAAGATTTTTTATTTTTATTTATGTGTCTGTGTGGTGGGCAGTATGTGCACATGAGCGCGGGAGTCTGTGGAGGCCAGAGGTGTGGATCTGCACAGAGCTGGGTTACACACAGTTGTGAGCTTCCTGCCATGGGTCCTCCAGAAGGACAGTGAGTGATTCTAACTCCTGAGCCATCTCTCCAGCCTTGTATCACAACACTTTAAAGGACAGAAAATGGACTAGTAGACAGGATAAAGAACGATACAGAGGGAGCTGGAGAGAAGAACACTGTCTGCTCTTGCAAAGGATCAGGATTAGCTCCCAGCACCCACACAGCAGCTTACAGCTGTCTGCAACTCTAGGTCCAGGGGATTCGATGACCTCTTCTGGCCTCTCTGGGCACTAGGCACGCATGTAAGCAAAAGCCACACATACAAAATCAAATAAATCCTTTTGTGAAAAAGATTGTAGGAGGGAAGGAAGAGGTGGAGCGAAGCAGGGGTGACTCACCCAGAAGAAGGCCAGAGAGCAGCGCCTGGCAGCCAAGGGGCCCAGAGTGCTCCCTAGTCTTGGTGCCCATTGACGCACACCTAACTTTGCAAATGATCCCTCAGGGTGAAGCGTTAATTTAGATGATGTGTCTACGCCCTTCCCGCCCCACCGCCCAACCTGAAATAGACTTATGAATCAGCTGTAGCCAAGAAAACTTAAAGGAACTCTACTGGGAACGCTCCACTTCTTCCTTCTTTAGAATACAACTGTGGTTTTGCTCGGCCTTTTCCCAGTCTCTTGAGTTTTTAACCTTATAAAGGCCAAGGAGACGGTCTGTTCACATAGCCAAATGGCAGAGCACGTGTCTGTGTGCTGATTGGCTGCATAGACCTTACCTGAGTTGAGCAGCTTCCTTCTAAGTTGCCTGCTGTAGAAGATCAGTGATCATTTGACATTTTAAATGCATGAATGTGTGTATATGTCTATATGAATGTGTGTATGTGTGTGCATGTCTGTATGTGTATATGTTTGTGTGTGTATGTGTGTGTATATGTGTATATGTATGTGCATATATGTGTGTATGTGTATGTATGTATATGTGTGTGCATATGTGTCCATGCATGTATGTGTATGTATATATGTATGAATATTTATGTATTTTGCATGTGTGTATGTATATATATATGCATGTATGTGTGCATGTGTGTATATGTATATGAGTATATGTATATGTGTACATGTATGTACATGTGTTTATATGTATGAATATGTGTGTATATGTATGTGTGTATATGTATATGCATGTATATGTATATGTGTATACATGTGTATATGTATGCATGTATATGTGTACATGTAAATATGTGTATATGTGTGTATGTGTTTGTATGTATATATGTCTGTCTTTGTGTGTATGTGTATATATGTGTATGAATATGTTATGCGTCCTCACATGCATGCACTTCTTCTCTAACTTAAGTCCTGGACCGTAGGACAACCAGTCACAGTGACAGGAACCCTCTGCAGGCAAGCCTCAGCTGGACGGTGGAAGAGAAGAGAGAATTTTCTAAAGAGAATGGTTTGGAGGGGGCATCTGCAAGACAAACAGAGCTGACCCTGCGATGAGGAGGGCTGTGTCCGACTGCAGGGCCTGGCCTTACAAAGGTTCAGTAGGCAGCACATGCCTAAAGGGAAGAGGCTGAGAGAGAAGGGCTGGGAACAAAGTCTGTTAGGCCTTTGGGCTCTGTCCTGCGTATTTGAAAGCATCGAGGGGCTCTAAGGACAGATGTGACATAATCCAGCTCACTTTGAAAGCAGTGTCGGGACAGATGTGACACAATCCAGCTCACTTTGAAAGCAGTGTCGGGACAGATGTGACACAATCCAGCTCACTCTGAAAGCAGGGTCAGAACAGATGTGACACAATCCAGCTCACATTGAAAGCAGTGTCAGGACAGATGTGACACAATCCAGCTTACTTTGAAAGCAGTGTCCTGGGGCTGGAGCGATGGCTGATTGTTGAGATGCTGCCCCTCCTACGGAGGACCCAAGCAAGTCTGGTTCCTAGCACTCAGATAGGGTGGCTAACAACAGCCTGTAACTCCAACTGCAAGAGATCTGACACTGTCTTCTGTGGGCACCTTCACAGATGCAGCAGGAGAACAGACACACACACACACACACACACACACACACACACACACACACACACACACACGAAAGAAAATAAAGTATAAAAAGAAAAACAAACTAATTAAAACTAACCCAGTCCAAAAAAAAGGCTGAGGTTACCAACACCAAAGAATTCCTCAGAAGAAGTACATACAAATGATCAACAAATATACCTAAACATGTTAGATGTCTTTGACTATCAGGGAAACGCAAATTGAAACTACTTTTAAAGCTGCATCTCAAAGCCAGGCAGTGGTGGCGCACGCCTTTAATCCCAGCACTTGGGAAGCAGAGGCAGGCGGATTTCTGAATTCGCGGCCAGCCTGGTCTACAGAGTGAGTTCCAGGACAGCCAGGGCTATACAGAGAAACCCTGTCTGGAAGATGCTCAGAGGGTGGCACTCTGAGGTTTTCTTCTGGGAAGCACTACTGAGCCTGTATCGGGCTTCTATGGGATCCTTATCCGAAGGCGACAGCCTAGAGCACTAATGGGTGGAGGCTCTTACACATTTCTGGCTTCTTTGTCTTCCATGTACACCTACATAAACTGTCATTGGGTATTTAACTAGGCAGGCGGTAACACTCTTAGTGGTTAGAATTCTAGCTGAGAGGAGAGGTGGCTGCAGCAGAGGGCTGGCCCAGGAGGCCGGTACCCCTTTTTCTTTTCCTTAGTTCTTGGGGCCTCTATCACAGTTAGAATGAGAAGTGTCTCCCATAGTCGGGCATTTTAAAGACGTGTTCATAAAATGGACTGGGTGGCACTGTTGGGAGAAGGAGGTCTGGCTCGCTGGAGGAAGTACGTCAGAGGGGCAGGTTCCGAGTAGAAAGCCTCAGTTATGTCAGCTTTGCTATCTCTCTCAGCTTCTGGCTCCTGCTACTGGGACAGACGGGTAAGACGGCCAGTCCTCTCTCTAGTCTGTCTCTGAAAATAGGAAGTTCTGCAGTGCAGCCCAGCACCAGCAACCCTGTAGCCCGTGTGCAAGGAATTACCTGTGTGCTGTCCAGTGTAGCTTGCCACTCGGTAGAAGCCTTCCTGATCACATGACAGCTGCCCAGCAGGACGTCTTCCATTAGCATCTGCACACCCACCAGCTCTTCATGGGCCACTTTGCGGTCACGGTCACTTAGCCCACAGAGACACATCTAAAAACCAAGATACCTTCCCATTTTGAAGAGGCTTACATATCCTTTATACATGGTTTTGATGAAAAAATGTTAAGTGCAACTATGTTTATAACCCTTACCCTCTCAGTTAATAAAAACATCCATAAAAAATCAGAGTAGCAGTTCTAGATTAAAGGCCTTCTCCTGTAGGCTTCTGAGGAGCGAGTCTCCCAGCCTTACACAGATACAGGGAATGAAGACTGGGATGATCTTAGTCTCCTTTAGATCTCCCTTGCTTTTACTGTTTAAAAGAAAAATCTTACTTATGAAGGATTTTGAACATACACAAATGTTAACAAAATTATTACAATTACATCCATCAATGTATAGCCAGCCTTGCCCCACCCCAACTCTCCACTCCATATTCTGAAGCCAAGTTAGAGTTCAGTTTTTGTGTTGGTTTTCATACACACACACACACACACACACACACACACACACACACATCCATACATATATATATGGATATAGATATAGATTAGATATAGATAGATAAATAGGCAGATAGACAGACAGACAAGTTTTTTGTTTGTTTGTTTGTTTTTCGGTTTTTTTTTTTTTTTTTTGGTTTTTCGAGACAGGGTTTCTCTGTATAGCCCTGGCTGTCCTGGAACTCACTCCGTAGACCAGGCTTCCCTTGAACTCAGAAATCCACCTGCCTCTGCCTCCCAAGTGCTGGGATTAAAGGCGTGCGCCACCACCACTACCCAGTTGTTTTGTTTTTTTTTCAGATATATGTTTATTGATCATGAGAAAACCTATTTTTCCAGGACAATTTAAAAGAATTTAAAGAAGCATCATTGTCAGAACTATTGTAGGGACACCCCCCTGCTCCTGCCCCCTCTCCTGCTCCCCTCGCTCCTGCCCTCCCCACTTCTGCCCTCCTCGCTCCTGCCTAAGCTGCCCTCCTCCCAGGTCAGTTTCTCTAAGAGGCTTAGATGGTGACTCCAGATGCGTGGCCACTCCTCTTGGTCATTACTACCCTGGAAACTGCAGCTGAGTTTCTAGGAAAGGCCAACAGCTGCTGAGAGCATGGTTTTTCTCTATAATAAGAAAATATGACTCACCTCACGTTACAGTGTCATGATTAAACATGCATTTATCTTATAAATGACCACTAGCTAGAACATGAACCTGTGATACCCTGCTCTGTGGTCTGTGTTTGGTTTTCTCTCCAACAAGTAGGAAGACAGATCTACCTGCATATCATGCTCTAGAGTGTCTGGGATGCTGCTTATAACCAGAAATGGTCCGCCATCTTCCAGGGACGCCCTCCACGGGAACAACACAAACGCCTGGAAGAGAGGAACAGAAACGGTGATGGCTCACTCATCCCTCAGATGAAGACCTTTACGCAAGCAAGATTTCTGCATCTGTGCTCCAAAGCCCACTCCGATGACTCATTTATTATGGAGAAAGACTTCTTTCTCGTTGGAGCATGCCAATGACACAGAGGAAAGAGTAGCATGATTATTACTCTTTTCCTTGGTTTTGCTGAAATGGGTTTCAGTATAAGCAATGTCCAAAGTTCCAGAACAAGAGATTGTGGTGGCACATACCCGGAAGCTCAGCACTTGAGAGGCTGATGCAGGAGGATTGCAGGTTTGAGACTAGCTTTAGCTAGACCTGTGATTTTCAAGCTAGGGGGTGGAAAAATCCTTTCACAGGGGTCACATATCAGATATTCTGTGTATAGGATACTCATATAGGATATTCATAACAGCAGCAAAGTTACAGTTATGAAGTAGCAAAGGAAATAATTTTATGTTTGGGGGTCATTGCATGAGGAACTGTATTAAAGGGGCATGGCATTAGAAATGTTGGGAGCCACCGGATGGTGGTGGTGCACGC
>NW_022196909.1:7687409-7692143 GCF_008632895.1 Mastomys coucha
AAACCAAAAAAAAAAAAAAAGAAAGAAAGAAAGAAAGAAAAGAAAAGAAAAGAAAGAAAGAAAGAAAGGAAGGAAGAAAGAAAAGAAAAAGAAATGTTGAGAGCCACTCAGATAGACAGTGAGACTCTGTCTAAAAAGAGGCAAAACAAAGGGGCTTCTGAAATAATACAATACCAAGGGGGCATGTTTTTAAGCAACGACAGTAAATTTAGTTAAATGCTGTCTACATTAGGGACCTTCCAATCCTGTCTTATGGCTCTAAAAGAGGTTTAAGGATTGGACCAGGAGTCACTGTTATGTGGCATAGAAGAGGGGGACTTGTCTGACTTAGTGCCAGAGAACAGGACATGGCAGAAATGGTGGCATCAGTTCTAGAGTCAGGTCATGCAAAGCCCATGGTTGCTACTTTGTGTTTTCTCTCTTGGGCTGCCCACCCCAGGGAAGCCATTTTCCACATTGTGAGAAAGTTCTGTAGAGAAGTCTATGAGCCATCTTGGATGTGGCTCTCCTGACAGCTACTGACAGCTGGTGAACGAGGCTGGAAGCAAACGTCTCAGTCAAGCCCCGAGATGATACTCTTCAAGGCTGGCCAACATCTTGGTTGTCATCATCCAGAGAAATGCTAAGCCAGTGCTCTCTCCTGACCAGTTTCCAGCTTCCTGACTCAGAGTCCGGGGGTGATAATGAATGCTTAGCCTAACCTGTTAAGCTGGGGGATGGCTTGTGTGTGTGGCAACGGGAAAGCAGCAGAAGGTTTGGGACCTGATGCTATTCTGATTCTTCTCGGTTATCCATCTCTGGCTTTCTCAAGCTCTGACATCTCTAGAGCTGATTAAAGTGCCTGCCTCGGTGTGATGTGATCACTGGCTTTCCTGAACTTTGACTTCTGCAGAGCTGGATTGTATGCCTGCCTGGGAGTAGTCCTCGTTACTAGGGTTACATCTGAGAACACATGCTGTAACCAGGGCAATTCCAACCCCAGTGGCTGACCTATTTATGCATTATAATTGCATCATTATTTATCCAAGAGAAAATGTTGCAGATCATAGTTAATCTCAATTCAGAGGTTCTGCCTCACCCTAGATCATTCTGTTCTCAGATAAGAGACACACAACCTTTATATTTACAATAAGCCTTATGTGCTAGAGCTCAACAGATGTCTACCCTCTATGCTATCATGTGTATGTCCCCATTAATAACCCAGAGTTATAACTTGCCATGTTCCATCTGGGCAGCTCTTAACTCCAATTGGCAGCCATCATGGCCAAGTTTTCATGACTCACCTACCCTGTGGTGGTTTTCCCCAGTCTCCACCTTCTTCTTGCCCCTCATGGGTCTCCTCAGACCCCAAGCCAGGGAACTAACACCTCCTCACCCAACCCCTGCCTATCCCTCTTCTGCCCAGCTGAATCCTATAGGCATCTTTATTCACAGGTTGGGGATAACTTGAGGGGCAAGGTTACATAACACCATTTAGGTCTGCGTGTAGATTTCCTCATCCCTGGGAGCAACCAGGCCTTGGGAGCCAGTATTTAACATTACAATACATAGCAAAAGACCAAAACCTCAACAAGAAAAGATTGAGCCTTTTGGGGTTTGATTTTGTTCATTGTTTGTTTGTTTGTTTGTTTTCCCTGGAACTGGGAGCAGGCAGGCTGTTGCTTCCAGTGAACATCTGCAGAAAAGACCCTGACTGGAAATAATTCCTGGTCATAGGAGTCCCCATGGCTCCCTGTGTGAGTGACTGAAGGAAACCAAAGAAGACTAAGGGTCATTATATAAAAACGCTGCAAAAATGGAAGCCAAATAGAAATGAAGAGACGACACTCCCGTATTCCGCACGCACATTTTTTTATGAGTACAAAACACTTGTGAAACTCACCTGGGGGCTCCGAGGATCCAGCGGCTGGGGCAGGCTGAGCTGTGAAGAGAAGATGCTCTTCCTGAGGGAGTTGCCAAGTGGTGGCAAACCACAGCATGCACCCTCTGCGACAGACTGGTAGGCGGGAGCATTTCCCGCTGCCAAGAATGTTCTGTCAAAATATGGTGTGAGTGTTTTTGTTTAATATGGTTACTTATCTTTCTAACGCCCAGAACTTTCTTCAAACTTACTGTAGCAAGAGACTATTTTGAAAGAGTAACAGGTGTCTTCCCCTCAGCTGTAGCACTCAAGTGCTGAGCTTCCCTCTCAGTCTCTAGCTCTCTGGGGGAAGTTGATACTATTAATGCAAGAAATTGAGAGTTTCTTTTTTTTCTTTTTTCTTTTTTTTGGTTTTTCGAGACAGGCAGGGTTTCTCTGTGTAGCCCTGGCCATGCTGGAACTCACTCTGTAGACCAGGCTGTCCTCGAACTCAGAAATCCACCTGCCTCTGCCTCCCAAGTGCTGGGATTAAAGGCGTGTGCCACCACCGCCCGGCAAATTGAGAGTTTCTAGCAGTAGGGTATATTGATAGAATTTTTTGGAAGGCTGGAAAATTCTGAAGACACTGGCGATATGTCGTTGGACACCTGCAATGTAGCTCTTGTGAATGAGAGATTGAGTTTTAAATTTTCCTTAATTTTAGTTAATACTAACTTGAATTAATCAACCACACCGCTGCAAAACATCTTTAACTCTAGAACTATGACTCTAACTGTTTGTTGAATTTTTCAAAGAGTTAATAGCTAAAGTGACAGTTCAAATGTACAAAACCAAAACTCAAGGTTGAGTAAGATCCACAGGTAAGAGAGAAAACACTTTTGTTTCATTGAAACGAAATTTGGCTTTGCGCATCAAGTGCCTCAACGCCCTGAAGACGAGAGCATGAAATTTATAATGTATGTAAGAAGGAGAGGCATATGCTATTATTCAGGACGATTTTCATGCCCCAGAGGAAATGAGATTAACAAGGACATAAAGAGTTTCTAGATCTCAGCTCGACTCCTTTAGCATCTAAAGGATGCCTAGGAAAAGTGCTGACACAAGATAAACTGGGGGTGTGTATCTTGAAGAGACAGGCCTTCTGTGGAGACCAACAATTCAGAAACCAAGGAGCAAGGAGACTGCCCAGACTGCGGGAAATGTTAGCTGATGGAGCCGAGGGGCTAGCAGACCCGAGGCATGTCAGAGAGACTTGGGAGCAAGCGCCTGAGCCCCATGAGTGAATGTCCGTGAGGGGTATGGAACGGGCCACCAGCCTTAAGAGGTCAGGGTAGACCTGAAACCCCACAACAGAGGTGAGCGAAGTGGTTGCTCCTCTCCAACTTCCAGATTTCCTCTCTCACACCCCTTAGAGCTCAGGCTGCCTCTGGGAAAAATGAGCAAAAATGGTGGGGGTGGGGTATGAGTTCTAAAATGAAGGTCTGATATTAGGAATTGCCTTGACACCTGGAAGGGCCTTGAGGCGTCTAACTGTAGCTTCTCCCCTCCTCTTAGGATAAGGTTCCTGTGTCCACCCACACTCCTTATCAAAGGGAGCTGTGCCCTTTCCAATGTCCCTGAGCAATAGCTCTGTCTCCTGCCAGACCCTGGAGCTAGGCAAACAAACAGGTCATGTCCTCTCTAGTAACCAGGGAGTACCACACCCTCTTATACTGCAGGGTCTGCCCTGGTCTGTCCCTGCATGTTTACTGTGTTCATCCACGGCCTGACATGGCCTGCAGGACGTCCCCTCCTGGTCTGGCCGTGAGGACACGGCACTGACAAACTGCTATTGATCTCATCTGTTCCAATATTTAGTGACATTTGTTCAGCTGTCACATAACCCCATGTAGAATCTTTTCCTCACTAGTAGGGTGAATAGGAGGTAGCTAAGAATGAATGAATGAATGAATGAATGAACAAATGAACAAATGAATGAAAGAAAGAAGAATAAACAAAAAATGTAATTAACTGGATTGAAATTCCAAGGTGGACACTTTAAAACACATTTGCAACTCAATAATTAGAAATAATTATTAGAAAGCAAAATATTTTTGCTACAGCAGAAGTAGGAACCAATATAATTAATAGGGAGACACTCAAAAAGTCCATAAAACTACTGATTGTTGGTGCTTGTATGTGTGTGTGTGTGTGTGTGTGTGTGTATATATGCACACATGTATGGGACTGTATTGGCCCTTAACATGCTAAGCATGCACTCTACCACCGAGCTAAACCCCAGCTCTGCACTCTCCTTAGGATGGTGGTTGGAGTTGGCTAAAGGCTAAATAAGTTTATTTCCCTGTTTCTCTTAACTTCTACGTGATTTCTCAGTGGGCCTAGCCAGGGAAAACTCAACATAGAAAGTATAGCCATGGCTAGACCGTTCACAGCAGTGAGCTGGGAACTGCCTGAGGTAAAAAGACAAGACTCCCCCAGGCTGTCATCTTCCTTCACCACAGAGCCCAACACGGCCAAGGTGCTTCCCAGCTTCGTCTCTGTGGCACGGGTAGGGTATATGTGCCACGTACATACACCATCTGCATGCCTACTTAAAGTGTTGGCATAGAAAGCAAGCCATTCTCACAGAAACACGTTCAGCACAAGTCACGAGTCCAGACCCAGGGTGACTGCATGGCTCCGATCACATCAGTCACAGATGTCTCTAGCACCAGGTCTCAGGTCTCTCTCTCCGCTCCTCTTCCCCATCTTCCCTCCCCTCCCCTTCTCCCTCGTTTGGGGGCCAACTTTGTTCAATCTTACTTGTTCAGTCTTTGACACTATCTCTCTTTCTTGCTCTCTTTTGAAGGTTTTTTTTTTTTTTTTTTTTTTTT
>NW_022196909.1:7692416-7706721 GCF_008632895.1 Mastomys coucha
TTTTTCGAGACAGAGTTTCTCTGTGTAGCTCTGGCTGTCCTGGAACTCACTCTGTAGACCAGGCTGGCTTCGAATTCAGAAATCCACCTGTCTCTGCCTCCCAAGTGCTGGGATTTAACTGCTGCATCTCTCCACCTCCTGGCATGTTCTACAAATGGTTACCAAAGTGACTTCAATCCTTGGAAAAATTTTAGAGCCCAACTAAGGAACCCAGGCATTATGGAACCTGGTCCTCTGGCCGTGGCATGGCCATTGTCCTTTTAAACTCATAGCAGCAGTGATTATAAGCAGAAGACCAACACAAGACTGGGCCTGTGATCTTTCTGTCATGAAGGGGATGGAGGGAGGTAAACAGTTGTTCGGGGGAGTGGCAAGACAGGAGAACTGGGTTTTGATGGTGTGGCTGCCTTCATCCGTGAGTGACCCAAATTAAACCCACTAGTTCCCAAGCTACACTGGGCAGGACTGCTTCTTAGTCCCTGAGTCTGCATGATCTGCTGTGGACTGAATTTGTCTCTAGGGAGCATAACTGTGATGTATGGTCTTCATGGTTAACTTGATTGACTTAGGATTAACAGACAACTGGGCATGTCTCTGAGGGGGTTTCTGGATAGATTAAAGAAGGAAGAGTGCCCCCCCCCCCGCTCTCCCTCCCCTTTCTGTGGTGAGAATTCTAGAATTTTGGTTTTGTTTTAAAAGCATAGAAATGTTTTTGTTTTAATCCCAGTGTGGGAATATGGGGCTGCTTTGGATTGTCCTAAACAGCTGACTATGATTTGCCTCACGCTCTAGGAGAGGCATGGTTTTGCCAGCTGCAACTAGTTTGTGAGTTTTGGAAGTCTGGGAACTTTTCAGAGCCCTGCTAGGTGGGGTTGGGGGTTAAGGGGCATTTGATACAAGTGTATGTGTGTGGGGGTGGGGTGGGGTGGGGTGGGTGGTGGGTGTGGTTTGTTTGTAGTTGTGCTCAAAGAAGAAACAAAAGGAAGGTAATTAGATCCAAAAATTCTCTATTTCTCCCCCTCCCCCCATTCTTCTTCCTCTCCTATCTACTATTAGGGGGTGAAACTGGGGGGACAAAGGGTGGGAAGAAGAGGAACCCACAAAGTTGCAAATCTAGCAACACCACCCTAAATGTGGATCGCACCATCTCATGGGTTGGAGTCTCAAACCGAATCAAACAGAAAGAGGATAAAGCAAGGTAAACACCAGCATTCATCTTCTGGCTCAAGACTGCAATGTGACCATCCACCACACCCCCACACCCCCATCCCCCAACCCCCACCCCCACCCGAGATTCCACACTTCGCTCGGCATGATAACTATACCCTCAGACTAGGTCAAAATAAGTTTTTCCTTCATTAAGTGACTTTTGTTGTATATTTTGTCAGAGCAATGAAAGAGAAACTAATATCCTTTTATCACTAGGTAGATCTTCCTTTACTTCGACCAACCCTCTCCATTGGAGACTATTCTAGTAAACATTTATTATTATGCTAAATAATTTTGTGTCCACCTTTCACAAGCTGCAGTTGTTTGGAAAGAGGGAATCTCAACTGAGAAAATCCCCCCAGCAGATTGGCCTGTGGGCAAGCCTGTGGTACTTTTCTTTTTTTTTTAATTGGGAGGACGGTGCCACCCCTGGTCTGGTGGCCCTGGGTTCTGTAAGAAAGCAGGCTGAACAAGCTGTGAGGAGCAAGTGCATAAAGAGCACTCCTCCATGACCTCTGCATGTCTCTGCCTCCAGGTTCCTGCCTTAAGTTCCTGTCCTGACATCCGTGCACGATGGTACAAGGTGTTAGTTAAGTTCCTGCCTTTAGTTCCTGTCCTGACATCCGTGCACGATGGTACAAGGTGTTAGTTAAAACACATCCTTTCTCACTAGTTGCTTTTGGTCATGATGTTTTATGGCAGCAGTAGAAACCCTAACTAAGACTATCATTTTCCTATTTTATTTATTCTTTTTGTTGTTGTTTTGCTTTGAGATAGGATCTGACACAGCTCAGGCTGGCTTCGAACTCAATGTACACAGAATGCCTGATCCTTCAATCTCCCAAGTTCTGGGACAACAGATAAGCACTACTGCTACGCACACTCGTCTACTCCAGTCACATCCAAAATATCGGGGATAAAGTCCTGATAAAGGATAAGAGGCAATAAGACTTCAAAAGGAGATCTGTGCCTCCTGGATTTCAGACCAGTTGCTAGTATATCCCCTAACTCAGACGTGTTCCAGATTAGTCTTTCCAATCATCAACACGGCCTCATAATTGGGCATAAAGGTACCCCAAGTAATGATTTGTAAATGATTAAGATTGGGCATTGTCTCCTGGCCAACACAATGTTTCCAACTATCCTTGTTTAATATTTTAAGTACTAGAGAGTAATTGAAAGGTTTCTCTCACTCTAAGACCCCTCTGCCTGCCTCCAGCAAGAACCAGAGAATTAGCATAAGAATACCTCAACAGGGAGGGCTCCACCCCTCTTCCTCCTGCTTCACACCTAGCTACCAGACCCTGTTGACCTTGGTGTGTGGGGGTAGCTTGCCTACTTGACTTCAGTCTAGCACTAGGACTGGGGGAAGAAGGACTTGGACTCACATGCAGGACTAGCACTAGAACTTAGATGGGCTAGGACTCAGATTCATGTATCTCTCGCAGTCCCCCGGTCCCAGGCCACTTGGACCTGGGGGATGCAGCACCAGGTCAGAAGAGATAGCTGCTGCTTTAGACCCAGTATGTTTCAGATAGCCTCAGAGGTACCTCAACTGTTGAGCTGCCAGATTTTTCATTTCTCTTTTGCAATGATTGTAAAAGCCTCATGTCATTATTAAAGAAATACACTCAGATTTTACACCACTCGTGTGTAGTCTGTTTGTCAAAAGCCGAATCCTGTGCCCACCTGGCCAGAATCCCTAGTCCCTCGGAATAAGGGACCCCGCAAGAAACCCTGGTCCGCGGCACACTACCTCACCTGACTATTTTTGTTTTGGGGGGACATGATCTTCTTACGTCATTCTGGCTATTCTGGTATTGACTACGTAGCCCAGGCTGGCCTCAAATTCACAGTATAGCATCTCTTTTTCCTCAGGCTTCTGAGATTACAGGTGTGTGCAACCACATTATTTTCCAATTTTAAAAGAAATTTTATACAACATTTAACCTAAGCTCTAAGCTGGAGGAAGGGATACGGAATGAGGAGTCAGCTAGGAAGTATGAATCCAAGTTCTACCACAGCAACAGGTGTGGACCTGGGAAGTTACAAAACTTCTCTGTATTTCTCTTTTCTTTTCTGTAAAGGCAGGAAAAATAATTCATAGCCCACAGACTTGGCAACCAAAGCCAGGCCCCTCTCAGCCTGGTTCTAAGACTCCAGTTCAAACAAAAGAAGAAAGAATGAAAGAAAAGACAAGAAAAAAAAATGTTACATTTTTTTTTAAGCTACATTTCTTTAGGGAAATGTGCATGTATGCTTTATTGTGACTTTGGAAATATTGTGACAAGTCTTTCAGAACCTCAGTTGGCAAAGCCTGGCTGGGATCTGTAAGTCCGCAGCCCCATACAATATTTAATTCTTCAAACATTTCTGCCATACCCTGTATGTTTTCTTATCAACACATGGCTGGGGGCTCCGAGGAAGCCTGCCCCGCCTCACGGGAGAGAACTGCCAAAAGCCTGATGCCAGGCAGGCTGCTTTTGACCTGAACCTCAGAAAGCAAGGAACACTCAGGATGTGTGCTAGAGCTTTCCCCTGGGAGCAACAACGCAACAAAACGGGCTGGAGGGATGGCTCAGTGTTTAGGAGAATTGACTGTTCTACCAGAGGTCCTGACTTCAATTCCCAGCAAACACATGGTAGCTCACAACCATCTGTAATGGAATCGGATGCCCTCTTCTGCTGCAGTGTACTCATATACATTAAATGAGTAAATAAATCTTTTTTTTTTTTTTAAGAATATAACAAAGCCTGCCCTGACAGGCCAGGCACACTTATGGTTCTGCACTTCTCAAATACTAGAGACTGGGGCAGTGGCCATGTGCCAAGACCATGTTGCATGAAACCTTCAGATGGTCTTAAGCCATATGCTGACATTTGAATGATCAGAGAGACTTGAAATGGACCAGCATAAAAAATAAGTCTAAAATGAAAAATGAAAAACAAAAAACAAAAAAAGAGCCAAAGAAATGAAGCTGGTACTGTTCACCTATGCGCCCCGTGGCTAGCTTCCAGAGGGGGCTTGCTGGAGGGAGTGTATCCTTAGGACACCTCCCCTTGCTGGAGGGAGTGTATCCTTAGGACGCCTCCCCTCCTCTCTCTCCCCTAATCACCCTAGCTTCCAGAGGGGGCTTGCTGGAGGGAGTGTATCCTTAGGACGCCTCCCCTTGCTGGAGGGAGTGTATCCTTAGGATGCCTCCCCTTCTCTCTTTCCCCTAATCACCCCTAATGGCAACAGCACACAGAGAGTAGAAATACTCGTTTCCCCATTCATCCTATTCTACAAGGTGCCTCTGAAGGACTCCCTCCTCTCCTACAAGCAATCTTGACCCTCAGGCATGTCATGGACCAGGAGTTAGACAACTCCTCAATGGACAGAGGCAAATGCTGGGCCCTAGACAGTATGACCCAGATGGAATCCTTCCCTTGCAGGAGCTGATCCTTCCCTGGGTCACAGAGCCCTGCTTGCTCAGGTAAATTCTGAGATGACCCAGGGAGGTTTACCTGTGTCCTGTCTCTTGACTGTCTAAACATTTCCCTTCATTTGCAGGGTCAGTGCTACCACAGATGATGGGGAAGGGTGACATTCCCCCTTCAGCCTTTATCTCGACCCTTTGTAACAGATGGAGACTGAGGGATGTTGGGAGAACCAGGAGGTCAGGTCTGCTTTGGTATGTTAGCCCCTTGTCCCAGGTCTGAAACCCAGCCGCTTCTTCTGAGAAGGACAGAGAAAGCGGGCATAGGACATTCAGTCTCCAGCCCCATTCCTGGTCACACTGTGAGGGTAACTGTCGGGAAGCAGAGAGGTATCCTTAAAACAGAACCAGACAGAACCCTGTATGGCCAGAACTGGACCAAAATGGAGGAAAGAACCTTTGGGCTTTCAGAGTACAAAGGTCAATTCAGTGGCCCACTCGGTGACTATCCAGCAGTCACAGACATTCCAGCCGGTTTTTCACTTATATTAAAAGACATGTTTTGCTTTTTTGATTATGTTAAATAATATCTCATTTTTTCGCCTCTTTTAAGGCATGCTTTACTTCTTGCTCATGTTTAAAGGCGTGTTGCCTTTCACTTGTCTTGAAACATCCATTATGAAATGGTGTGTCACTCCACTTACTAACACCTTATTTTCTTAATCCCACCTTGACCTGGGGAAGGGGCTCCTTTGGTGTTGATACACAATGGCAGCCTTATACTTTTATTTGCCAAGTGGATACAGACACAGTATCCTTTTATAGACATGTTTTTGTGCCAAATCTATTGGCTGAACATTTTTTACTGGCCAACAGAGTTTGCTTGGCTGTAAGAGACTCCACCGTTTTCTAAGAGTCAACATTGATTTCCCTCTATACCTAGAGGCCAAACCTTGGGCCTAAGCGTTGCTAATTTGCAACCAAGTACCTGAGACATCGTCTAGTTATTGTTATTTTTATCTTTTAAGTTTTTTATATCAAACAGACTCATTCCCAGAGTCTACAAACAATCAAAATTCGCTCAGTCCCGGAGCTCTTCTTCTCTAAGCTCAATCTCAGAGCTTCTAACATGAAAGTTACTTATTGACAATTGAACTAAAGGCCTATTGAAGGCAAAGCCATTGAAAAGGCTCCTAGCTGGGGAGCTACTACTCCAGAACTCAACTAAGGTGTCTACACCCAGCTGCCCATCAGCACACCAGCGCTGCTTCACATGGACTTCACAGAAATGGACTACAGAGAGACTGTAGCAACTCCTGGACTCTACAAGTGTTAAAGGCATATCTTGACATTTTATATGGATAGATGGTGCAGAGAGGTGTCTGTCTCTCTGGTAGTGAAGTCAACCCAGACAGAGACACATGCAGAGTGGCTGTGTCTTTGCTGAAGACATATTATAAGCCCGGTTTGCTGTGTCATATAGTCTGAGACGATGGAACCAGAGAGATATACAGAGCCCTCCAGCTAAAACACTGTGATGTTTCCCATACAGAATATGTGCCGAGCTCCAGGACCTTTTCCCTACTTTTTGTTTATAACTAAAAGAACTCTCTGTCTGTTTTCTAATATAAAGAGAGGAATTGTTACCCTCCTGATTTGAAGCCTGCCTCTCTTAACCACACCTCTCTGCCCACCTCCTGCTATTTGCCACGCCTCATTACTGGCTCCAGTCACATCAGAAATCCTGCCTGCTATAGAGACTAAGAAAACGTTGATTGGGTCTTCATTACTGACGTACTTGGGGGAGTGGTTTTGCCTCACGTATTATACCTATTGGGGGAACAAAGATTGATTATTAAAGGTTCAAGATGGCTGAGTGATAAAGGCTCCTGTCTAATGTTTTAAGGTACCTTCCTCGTGGGTAGGTATAATTTTGGCTACCCTGCCTCCTCCTATCTCTTTTTATCTCCTCCTATTTCCTTCTAACTCCATATTCCAGGTAACCCTACCCCTTTTAACGTTGCTGCTGGACAGCAACACCAGCCCATGAACTACACTAAGCTACAGATACAAAGCCGTTTGTTAATAAGAAGTAAGAAAGTCAGCATGAAGCTTCGCACTCTGCTAAATTTCTATTCTAAACCCAAGAACTGTTGGCAGAAAAAACCAAATGCAAAGTAAAACAATATGTCCATTCAATATAATTCCCTATCTCTGTTCTCTATGGATGCTCCATGCTAAGGGTGGGAAACACTTGTAATTTTCTGCTACAGCCCTTTGGGGCCCTTCCTGGCTGAATGCACATCCTGAAGATGAACTGGACGGAGTTGGCAAGTTTTAGTAATTTAAGAGAAACTGGCAATGGTTGGGGCAGGGGAGGATTGTGAGTGTAATCTGAGTGCTAGAAACTGAGCCAAACTCAAGGCTGCCCTGTTTACAGAGCGAGTTCCAGACCAACAAGGGATACAAATTAAGACTTTCTTTCAAAACAAAATAAAAGGATAATCAGAGTTGGGCTGGTGAACAGGCTGAGCACTCAGGAGCCTAAGACAGAAAGATCCCAAGTTCAAGGTCTGCTTTGGCTACTTAGTTTCAGGATTTCCTGTGGTACATAGCAAGATACTAATGTTTTGTTGCCGATGCCCTTTACTCTAATTAAAAACAACAGGCAATGCCCCTACCCCACCCCCCACACGTACAAATCCAGGGGTCCTCAGGGTGGCTCTTTCTTTCTCATATAAAACATTTTCTGGAAACACGAATATTAATCAGAACTCCATTCCAATCCATTAGAATCCTGACTAATCAACCAAAAGAAACGTTTGTACACAGCAAACTTGAGGAGATGCTCCCTCTAAGATCGAGGTAGAGCTTACTTAACAATCCACTCCTATAGCCAGTCCCGGGAGCTTTCGACGATCTGTGAAAGCTGTCCCTTTGAAAGGTAGACTGGAAAAGGAGAAATGAACTCTTTAGAACAATGGCCTTCAGAGATACCAAAGCTTGAATCCATATGACGTACACTGGAGATTAAAAGTAGCAATTGTTACACAGGCTGTCTGGAAATTGTCTTGAAAAACCTCAGGAACACCAGAGCTTCACACACACAGGCACACACAGGCTTCGCACACACAGGCTTCACACATACAGGCTTCACACACACAGGCACACACAGGCTTGGCACACACAGGCTTGGCGAGGAACAGTTGGTAGCCGGTGTGCCGGATCTGTCTGCAGCCCTATTTTAGGCTGGTTATCTAATCTTGCTAACCGTGGCCTCCCTGAGTGGGGCCTCTGCGAGCACCTGCTCAGCAGAGACAGTTGGCAGGAACAGCGCTGCTCTAGCTCTTACCGGAGGAGATGTCTCACCGCTGCATCAAACTGCAGCAGCATCACCTCCCTGCGGAGGAGGAGGGCCTGGGCCACCTGGCTCGGGTCCTGGGGCTTCTGGAGACTGTCAATCATTTTCTGCAGCTCTTGAAGTTCACTCCCTAGAAAGCAGGCAACACTGAAGTCAGACCGTGTGAAATACAGACTGCCAAAGCCAACCCATCAGGCTTGCCTTTCTCCTCCAGGACCCACTTGTCACCCAAGCAGACTTGCTTTGTTTGTGGACATGCTAATTATATGTCTTGCGAGACCAGAAGCTCTAGGAACCAGGGTCTGATATAGCTTCCCTTCCTCCCTCCCTCTGAGAGATAGAAAGACACCCTGGTGTTAGCACAGTAAGAACACACTGCTGAAATTTTGAAATCAGCAAAGCCATGGTCTCAGAATAGAAGGAGTAAGCAATGGCGTAGGATGAGGAGGTTCCCAGAATACCCACTAGGGCCTTCAAGTTACTGTCCGATAGAATCCACATTCATTTTCATTGTCATGCCCAGAGAATCAGCTTGCCTTTGTCACCAGCGTGTGGACTGAAAGACTCAAGAGTCATAAAGCCAGTACAAAGATACGACGCATATACATACTTGTACACACATACATGTGTATACATATCCATATATGACTTTCTAGGTGATTCTAGCCATTTCAGGAATTGAACCTTTGCTACAAAAGAAGGATCCACAGATGAAACTGGAAACAGCAGCTTTTTGGAGCCCCAGGGGCTGGGTTGAGGAACCTGGCCAACACCTGGCCTTCTGCCCTTGGCTCAGGGAGGGAAAGGAGTCAGATGAAAGAGGAGAGCTCAGCAAAAAACAACACCCAAGCAGGGAGCCCATCAGGGCTATCTGAATACCAGCTGCCTCAAAAATGCTTCCGCTGAGGGGTGGGGAATAGCTTTCTACCCTGGTGCAGGAGAGGCTGTGAAGCTGCGGTCGGCGTTCCTCATGGCAGCCCAAGACAGGCACTGCTCAAGGACATGGCTGAGGGTGCCTTCTCTCTGGGTGGCCACTCCAGGCCCAAGCAGCCTTCTTCCTACCTGGCTAGTGCTGGGCCTCCTCAGCCCTTTGTACACCAGGAAAGCAGAGGACTATGGGAATGAAGCTGTATGTGGAGGAGTTTGACCAAGGTTGTTCCAGGGTGGAGAATGAATGCTGGTACTTGCAACATTTTCATGTGACTTTGGGAAAGATGAGCGGTCCAGATTCTGTGTCCCATTGTTATTCTACACGACAGATAGATGGTTGGGGTTTTCCCCTGTCCCAAATAATTGGGTCCAATAATTGCATTATAAATAAATAATTAATTAATCAATAAAAATAAGAGTCCTCTAAATGTGATGGTTCCATTGGGTTCTAAGAGAAGTGTGAGGAACACAAACTTTTGGGGTGCGTGGCAGGAGCAGAGGTGGCCACTGAGTGTCATTTGTCTATGGCTTGTGGTTTCAGTGTACAGGCAAGTGGCAACCAAACAAAATGTTTACAGTCATCTGTGGTAACTTGTAAAAGGAAAAAAAAAAAAAAACAAAAAAAAACCAAAACCCACCTACCCTATGACTAAAGCACCATAGAAATGTAAACACACAGAGCATTTGGGCCTACGTTTCGAGCAAGTGGCTGTAAATAAAGACAGGACCCTTGGAGTGCTCGGCTCATGGTGCCTGTCTCCATTTTAGCATGTCCGTTGTGTTGTTCTCTTTTGCCTGTGATCAAAACACTTGTGTGTTGACAAAAATCAACTAAAACTGGACCAAGGCCTGAGTTAAAAACTTGAATCGCTGAAACTGCTGAAGGAATTTCAGCCGAGGCTGGACAGTAAGAACAGGCAAGGACTGAACAGGAGTTCCATACCACACAAGAGCTGACACACAGGACTGTATGAGATTAAGAACCTGCCCAGCAAAGGGAGCTGTCAGCCAAGCGACACCTCAGATGGGGATGGAGAATGTCGGCAGTACATAAACCACGAAAGTTAAACACTGAGAAACCCACTGCCAACTCATAGATCAATGACCAGACCAAACACAGTTCTCAAAAAAGAAAAACAAATGGGCAATAAGTGTTTTTAAAGATGGTAATCCACATCTTCAGCCACCTGGGAAATGCAAGTTAAAACCACACTGGCAGACAGTCTCACCCTAGTCAGAATTGCTAACATTGAGAAAACAAATAACAACAAATACTGGTTGTTATCCTTATGGGGAAGAAGAGACCCTGTTCACCGCTGGTGGGAGTGAATGGAAACAGCCACTGTACACATGAGTATGAGGTTTCTCAAAAACGTTTAAAATAGAATGACCCTATAACCCAGCTGCACAGCTCTTGAGGACATACACAAAGAACCCTGCCTCCCACTACAGAGACTTGAAAGTCGTTGATGCTCTATTCATAATAGTGGGGATGCGGAATCAGCTATTGGCCAGTAGATGAGCAGGAAACGAAAACAAGATTCATACGTACAATTTTATTCAGCTGTGGAGAAACATGAAATTTGAAAAAAAAAAAAAGATGGATCCAGACACCTTACTGTATTAGCTGAGGTAATCCTCAAGAGGTTAGCTCAGAGCCGTTGGAAAATTCCACCAGACACTCCCACCCCCCCAGTGGGTAGGTACCCCTCCCCTCCTAGAAGAGAAAGGCTGACATTCCTCAGTAAGGCCACTGGGGGGACCGACCAGTGGACACCCCTTGCTACCTCACTCCCTAAGGACAAATCAGTTTAAGTCACACTGTTCTGCCAATCACATTGTGCCTAATGGCTGCTGCTTGGGGGTCACTGCCTCTCCTTTGGGTGCAGGATAACCCCAGCGTGCTGGAACAATAAATTCCTCTCACTTTTACATCGATCCCCAGCTCCACGTGGTTCACTCTCGGAGGGTCCCCAGTAGCTAAGGCTTGTTGGAGTCTTACAATCTATACTCAGAAAGACAAATATCACATGGTCTCCCTCATATGCAAAGCCTAGATTTTAATATACATATACATAAATATATACACTAAAATTTATAAATGTTAAATATATATTGTGTGTCTGTGTGTGCATTTTGTGTGTGTGTCTGTACATATGTGAGTATGGGCATAGACCATCAAACTGGAAAGGGGATCAAGAGAATGGGACAGAGAGGCCTGAAGGACGGGAGACAACTGAAATATACGCAACATCAAAGCGGAAAGAGAGCTGCTGTGGATAATGAAACCCATTCTTTTTTAGGACATAATTAAAATGTCACATATCAAAACACAAATAAAGCCAGATATAGGGGCTAGCTTGTGCAACACCACACCCTTGATCCCAGCCCTTGAGGCAGAGAGACAGGGTCTGTGTGAGTGTGGTCCTGTATTGGCATGCGGCTTATCATAGTGCAGTTGTTCTGATGGGAACCACCTCTCCCTTGCCTCCTACCGACTTTACCAGCTACATTGTTTCATCCTTCGGAAGGGATAGGCTGCTTGTAGCCAGGAAGTGTCAGTGTAGGCTGGGGAAGCCGCCTGGGGTTGCAAATGGAGTGGAAGGTGGCCAGAGTACCCAGGAAAGCAAAGAAGATCTACCTATTTGTGGGAGGGCTCAGGGTGGGGAGCTCTCCTGCTCCTGATGCTCACACACTCACAATGGAGGAGAGAACAAGGAGGGAGAGCATATTTATTGTGTTTGAACTCAAACTGGCCTTTTGATCTTTGGCAAAGAAAATTCAGTGCAGACGCCCCCACTCATGCTTCACACTGGTCCGAAGGGAAAGGCATAGGGGAGGGAAAGGGGAGAAGTTGGCAGGGTCCATAGATGCTCAGTTGGTTGTGATGGCTTCTCTTGGTCATAGAGGAGAACCCATAAGCTCATATCCAGAACTTTACAAAATATTTTTATTTTTATTTTTTTATTTTTATTTTTTTACAAAATATTTTTAAAGTGTGGAAGTCCACAAACGTCATCTCATCTACCACCAATAAAGGCCCCACTCAATTTTATCTTCCACCTTGGTTTTCCTGCCTCCTCTGGGACCTGGGCCAGGAGCAGAGCAGCCAAGCAACCTTCTTAGGCGGGTGACTATCTTAGTGGAATTTTTTTTTTCATTTAATTTGTTCATCTATTTTCAGCAAGTCAGAGCATGCAAAACTTTGTACATATTCCCCCTGAGCACATTTTTCCCCCTTCACTTGCAATAACTGAAGTGTACACTTTCTAACTGACACTTCAGAAAAACTGAGTTCCATAACCTCCGGGGCCATGGTCCAGCAGCAGCAAGGACTCAACTTCCTTCATTTAGAACTCTATGCCCTCAGTGGTCATCCCAGCTCCGCTGATCCTCAGTGCCACCATCATGGGCTGATGGCCTTGGCAGTGTCTTCTCTCTGTCTCTCCAGGGAGAGCCTCAGTGCTTTCTCCACTGATTAGGGTTAGAGTAGGTGGGACTCTTGCCCCAGCTGCAAAAGCACTTCCGGGACAGGGGTCAACTGGAAATGTGGCCCCAGCTGTCACAGACTCAAGGATCAGGATAGATATTTTTCATGGCCCATCTTCCTTTCTCCTGACTCTCTGAAACCCAGCAGCCCCCATAAGAGCATGCAGCTCAGTATGTATTAATAAGAGCAGTTTGACGTGGCTTTAATCTTGTGACTCTAGTCTTTGGGACTTGCTTGTGTCCAGTTGACATCATTAGCCTGTGACAGTCCTAAGCTTTTTGCCAAGGTGGTGCCAACATCAGCCTTCTCCCTGTTTCCTCATCCTAGCTAGACATTCAGCATTCTCCTATGACACCAGTTGGCCCCTGTCTCGCCTGTGCCCTACGTTAGAATATCCAGATCTCTTCTGTGTGCATTAGCAGGTTGCAAACCTATGAGCCACCAGCTTCAGGGTCCCTTTCAACTGGAAGGGGAAAGACTCATGTCGCTTACCCTTGTTGTTTTAAAATCAATGAGTCTAAGCAGGCCTATCACCTCATTTCTTAGGCTCACCCTCATTTTAGAATTTTTGGCTACCACGTACATGATTTTAGTTGACCATTATCAACACAACTAGTGAGTTAATTTGTATAAAGCGAATCACTAAAAGAAAACACTTTCTGCTTCCACTACATCCTGTTACTTTCTTTCTTTCTTTCTTTCTTTTTTTTTTTTGTAAAGATTTATTTATTATAAGTACACTGTAGCTGTCTTCAGATGCACAGAAGAGGGCATCAAATCTCATTGCGGGTAGTTGTGAGCCACCATGTGGTTGCTGGAATTTGAACTCATGACCTTTGGAAGAGCAGTCGGTGTTCTTACCTGCTGAGCCATCTCTCCAGCTCCCTGTTTACTTTCCGTAAGATTCTATTGCTGAGGCTGTGGAGATGGCTCAGCAGTTAAGAACACTTGCTCTCTTCAGGACCTTAGTTTAGTTCCTAGAACCCATGCTGGATAGCTCACAACTGCCTGCAGTTCTAGCCCCAGAGAATCTGACACCCTCTTCTGGCTTCCACGGGCACCACACACATGTGACATACACACTCACAACTCCAACACACACATACACATTGTGTGGTTTGTGTGCGTGTACATGTTAGCATGTCCATGTGGGTGTGAGTGTATGAGTTTGTATATGTGTGTGCACATGTGTGCATGGGTAAGAGATCAGCCTTGGGAATGGTCCCTCAGATGCCATCGACCTTATTTTTCAAGCAGGGTTTCTTATTGCCCTGCAGTTCTCCAGTGAGGCTGGATAGGATGGCTAAGGAGCCCCAGATGCACCTGTCTGTGCCTCCCAAGCACTCAGATCTCAAGCTTTTCTTAATGTGCTCTCAAGTCTTCATGCTCACACAGTGTGCATGTTACTGTCAGAACTACCTCTCTGACATCTATTACATACTATCTTATCAATACTAGACGCATTAAGATACCATCTATAACCTAGTGTCCCTTCACTGATTAGAATATGAAGCTAGAACCTCCCACATCCTTATCAGACGGTTCTGAGCTAACAAGGCTATCAGCTTCTTCACGTGAATGCTCTGTAGGTTACAAGGAAGAAGGAAACAGAATGAAAACTAACCTGTAGAGTGGCCTTGAGTATCCTTAAAAAGATTTCAAACCAGAAGATAGCTCTATGACGCTAATAGGTTTTTCCACTAACAAAATAAGTAAATTTGAGCTGAATTAAAACTATGAAAACCAGGTTTATTTTGGATGAGCTCTCCAGTGGGCTCACTAGTCTCACAAGAGACCTGAGAAGTTGCTGTGCAGACGGGGAGACAGAGAGAGGAAGAGCAGAGAGAGGGGGAAAAACACAAGAGCAGAGCAGAGAGAGAGAGAGAGAGAGAGAGA
>NW_022196909.1:7706731-7723601 GCF_008632895.1 Mastomys coucha
GAGAGAGACAGAGAGACAGAGAGACAGAGAGACAGAGGGAGATAGAACAGAGAGGGAGGAAGAGAGAGAGACAGAGGGAGAGAGAGGGAAGAGAGAGAGAGAGAGAGAGACAGGGACAGAGAGACAGAGGGAGATAGAACAGAGAGGGAGGAAGAGAGAGAGGGAGGGAGAGAGAGAGACAGAGGGAGAGAGAGGGAAGAGAGAGAGAGAGAGAGAGAGAGAGAGAGAGAGAGGGACAGGGACAGAGATACAGAGGGAGATAGAAGACAGAGGGAGATAGAAGGAAGAGGGAGGGAGAGGGAAAGAGGGAGGGAAAGAGAGAAAGAGAGGGAGGGAAGGAGGGAGAGAGAGAGGGAGAGAGATGTATGGATGTATCTGGGGTGGCTGGCAATCCTTTTATCCAGAGCACACATCAGGCACAGGCAGGTGATGATGTAAGCAGTTGCTAGGTCCCTGAGAGCAGGCCAGTGGAATTGCCTGTATCCTAACAGGGTTAGCGTTAGGGGTTCTGAATCCGAAACCTAACAGAGACATCACCCCACTTTATAGATGGTCAAAGCGATGTAGAAAGCAGGTGTCTCACATCTAGTGGCAGAGGCGAGGTTTGCTGGGCCTCTGGACTTCCCACTCAGTATATTTTCTGGTGAGCCTTGTGACTGTGGTGATCAGCAGAATGAACACTGGGGACAGTTTATAAGAGGGCTTCTCCTGAGTCCTTCCTATCACGTCCCATGGGATGCACTTCTGGGTTTCCAATATTAACCATGTCTTAGAATTGCCACTCAACAGGTCTGGTGATTCTAATAATGGCTGTTAGTTACTTACCAATGCCCTCGGCACCTCCCCAGTCCCTTCTCAGAGGGTTTGGACTTAGTGGAAGGTCGAAGCATGCTGGGCAATTACCAAGTTTGGCAAAACTGAAAGTATAGGCCACAATGTCATGGAGAGGAGCTAGGACCTGCAGAGTCAGTTTTAGGGCTCTGAAAGCTTCCTGTGGATAAAAGCAACACAAGGAACAGGTTTTAGGAACTTCCTAAGAGGCCTATGCAGCATTTGAGTGTGACAAGGGAAATACATTTACACCGCATACAGTGGCCTGTCAGTATCCATGGGAGGCCCATGCATCCATGGTCTCGAGATGCTGTGATAGCATCATGCCTTATGTGACATGAGACAGTATATCTGCGTTACCTACATAGAGCCTCCTGTCAACTTTTAACCACCTTAAGTTACTTATAATACCTATATTTGAGCCGGGCAGTGGTGGTGCACGCCTTTAATCCCAGCACTTGGGAGGCAGAGGCAGGCAGATTTCTGAGTTGGAGGCCAGCCTGGTCTACAGAGTGAGTTCCAGGACAGCCAGGGCTACACAGAGAAAACATGTCTGGAAAAACAAAAAACAAAAACAAAATAAAACATAAACCCTATATCTGACCAGTGGTTGATAGAGCACAGCAACTGTGGTAGAGAGCACTCATCTCGCATAAGTATACAGTTTTGCAGTGAACCCAGGGAAATAAAACAACAAACCTACTCTTGAACACTGCTCTGACCTTGACAAAGGCACTGCTGTGGGGGTGAAAGCACCATGTTTCTGTTTGTTTAAAGTCGTCACAGCTGTGAACATATTACAGACTGTGAGTCCCAAGGGTCATGGCCGGGACTCTCAGTCAGCCAGTCCTGTTCTGAGACACGGCTGCCTATAGTCTTAAAGAAAATTCTGACTATTCCCCAAATGCCATATTCAGCGTCCCAGTACAGCAGTGAATTCTACTAGATGGAACTCACTATCTAGGCCAGGTTGGCCTTGAACCTGTATCAGCCCCTATTGGCTGTGCCTTCAGAGTGTCGAAGAACAGGTCCGGGCCACCACAGCTTACAAGCTGCAGTTTGACAGGTTTGCCCTCTGTGAGAAAATTGGTGTGGAAATAAAAACCTTCACTGAACTGTGATGCTTAACATGGCATTTGGGGAATATTCTGAATTTTCTTTAAGACTATAAGCACCCAGTTATGTTACTCAGTCAGGGCCTACTAGTGTGACTCCTAAAAGAGTGATCAAAATAAAACAAAACAGAAAACAACAAACCCAGTAGGCAGTTGGATACAGTGCTGTATAGTGTAACCTTATCAGCCCTGGGAACCTGGACGGGACACAGTGTTGCATACTCTAACCCCTGGGGAGGGGAACGAGAAGAATCTCATGTTCAAGAGCAGCCTGGGCTATATCATGAGCGTGTGTCAAAATCGAACAAAATATAGCCGTGTTGGCTAGCATCTTTTGTTAGCTTCAGGGCTCACAAAAGTAGGGTTTTGTTGAGGGGCTGGGAGGAAACAGAATGAATGAGGATATTGAAAGCCCAAATTAATATTCATCAGTGACCTGACCAAAAAAAAAAAAAAAAAAAAACCTCATGAAATGAGCAAGAGAAATTGTAACAAGAAGGCAAAGTATCAGGACTGGGGAAGAGGACTTGGTGATTAGATATCATAGAAAAAAAATCACTCTTTCCATGTGATGAACCCAAGAGCCTAAAATGTGGCCCAGTTTCTACTCTGGTATATATATACACCAAAAAAAAAATAAAAAATAAAAAATAAAAAAACCAACAAACCACGACAAACCTCTTCCGGCAGAGTTCTGAACATAAACAGCACTTCAGATGGATGGGGAATAAACCATAAATTGAGGAAGACTTTTCCATCAGCAGACAGCAAACTTCGAGGCCGAGGCTGGAAACTCCTGCTGTGTGAGAGAAAAGGGAAGACCCATAGCACAGCCAACATCCCACCAAGCCAGAGGCATGCACACCCGCCCGTGTGAAAGACCACCGCAGGCCCGGCACCCAAGCCCCAGGAGCAGCCTACCACTCCCAGGTGGCCAGGATAACTTATAAATAACTCATCAGGGAAAAGAGCAGAAGGGCTGATTTTAGCCTGAGCTGAGTGGGAGGGAGGAAGGCGTGGGGAAGGAGGGAGGGAACCTGCGGTAAGGAAGGGAAGAAATGAGATGGTAGCCTCACCCCGAGTGCTAAATATTTTATGACACTTAATGTCTTGGCCATCTATTTTTGTCCCTGTTTCACAGCTGAGGATATTGAGGTTTGAGGAGGGATGTAGTTCCTGCCTGCCAGCTCCTGGGGCAACGTTAGCCTTTCAACGCACAGCTCTAAAATCACCTTGGACATCAGCTCTGATCTTCCTTCCCTGCCTGCCATGTTTCCATTAAATCTAATGATAAGGATGTAATGATAGAGATGCAGCAGTCAGCCTGGGAGAAGGAAGCTGACGGAAGATGTAGATCATGAGAGGAAAGTGGTTTGGGGCCCCGTTGGGGCCTGGAGACGGGAGGGAGAACAGCAGACTGGATGGTGGGGTCAGACGTGTGGGGGGCAGGGAGTAAAGGCCCCCCTTTAAAAGAAGAGCTTCATTAAGAGCGAGAATTAAATGGCCGTGGGCGGGGCTGTAACAGAGTAGCAAGAGAAGAGAGGAGGGAGGTGCAGCCGGACCACCTCAGGCATTTGTCCATTGTTATTTTAAGAGGCAGGCTGGTATTTTAATCATTTCTTGCCCAGATCCCAGACTCTACCCTTCACTTCTTTTTTCTTCTTTCAGACACCAACATCACATCACTTCTTGACAGTCTCTTTGTTGAAGTTTTATAGACAAACGTATATCTGTATGTCCGGTTTAAGGATGCACAGGCACCCAGGTACCTAGCTTAACAGAATGTCAGCCACACCTTTGAAGCCTCGTGGGACCCTCCCTAGTGGCTTCCAGAATAACCTTCTTGAATTTTCCATTAATCAACACTTTTAATTTTTTTTTTTTAAAAAAAAGTATTTATTTTGTTGTGTGCATGCGAGTGTTTTTGCCTGAATGTATGTACACGTACCACATGCATGGCTGATGCTCACAGAGGCCAGAGGAGAGCATCCAGTCCTCTGGAACTGGAGTGGGACATGAGCTACCACGTAGGTGTTAGGAACTGAACCCATGTTCTTAGTAAGAGCAACAAGTGCTTTTAACCAGTAAGCCATCTCTCCAGCTCTAATCAATACCTTTCGAGATGGCTCAGCAGGCAAAAGCACTGGCTACTCTTGTCCCCTCCCTAGAACCCAGACCTGAGTCCCCTCCCTAGAACCCAGACCTGAGTCCCCTCCCTAGAACCCAGACCTGAGTCCCCTCCCTAGAACCCATAGGAAAACAGGAACATCAGATTCATGACATGCATCTGTAATCCCAGCACTCCTCCAGTGAGATAACAGGCAGACCAGGAGAATTGTCTAGAAGCTGGCGGGCCAGCTAGCCAGGATAGACAGTGCTGCAGAAACAAGAGATCCGCCTCAAGACATAGAAGGAAAGAACCATCCAGCAAGTTTTCTTCTGACTTCCACATGAGAGCCTCAGCATGTGCATTCCTCATACTCAGTACTGACTTTCACATGAGAGCCTCAGCAGGTGCACATGCTTCACCCTCAGTACTGACCTTCACATGAGAGCCTCAGCATGTGCACATGCCTCACACTCAGTACTGACTTTCACATGAGAACCTCAGCATGTGCACATGCCTGCACACTCAATAATAATAATAATAAACTAGAAAATAAAGGCACTGCCACCATTTACTCACCCGAGCTAGGAGTCTTGAGGCAACATCCCAGGCCCTCTTTCTCCCTTGGTTTCCCCATTCAAGCTGACACCTAGAGCTCCTGGTCTCACCCCCTAAACAATTTAAGAAGCCTCCTAAGTCTCGTCACTGGGAACCATATTAATCCTTCCCTGTGGCCTGGAAGACAGATGTGAGTCCCTGGACTTGCTCACCCCTCTGTATGGCCACTGTACTCTCTTTCATCCTGGATACAGGCATATGTCCATCAGCCTGCCCCATATATCTTCGTGACTTTGACAATTCAGATGTCTCAGCTGCAGCTGCATCTCCTTTCTCTGCCCACCTAGGATCTGCATCGTCAAGCGATCCAGACTTACTTAGCACAGTCTCCTCTGAGGGCTCTCTTGCTCCTGTCTTTACCTCCACAATCTTTGGGCATGGCATTAGGTACTTTCTTGTTGCTGTAATCAAACACCAAAGCCAAGGCACCTTAAGGGAGAATGCTTATTTTGGTGTCTGGTTCTGTTAACAGTCCACCTTGGTAAGGAGCAGAAGAGGCAAGCAGCAGGAGGCTGAGGGCTCGAATTCTCAACCTAATCCAGGAGGCGGAGGGAGCAGACAGAAGCAGGATAGGGTGAGACTACAAAACCTCAAAGCCCAAAGCAGGGTAGGGTGAGACTACACAACCTCAAAGCCCATCACCAGTGACCACTCCCTCCAGCAAGGCTGCCCCACCTAAGTCTTTATAAACATTGCTATCGACAGGAGAGCTGTTCATCAAACATTTACCTTATTTTGCTCCTTACCACAACATGCTGCTACGCTCTATCTATTTCTCCTGACGGATGAAGGCCATGATGGGTTTCACTGTTGTGCAGCAGTTAGTAAGACTGCCAAATATTCATGTTCAGGGTGTGCTCCGAGGCAATCAGCAGTGGCTAGGGTCTAGCCTGTGCTTTTCTTACAAAGCCCTGTACCCTACTGGGAAGCCACATGCACCCAGCTGTTTGCAATGACAGTGACTCTCCCTGTCACAAGGGGAGACATCAGCTAACGGTCACCGTCAGCCTGCCCCTCAAAGGGCAGCTGCATGACGTCCTTGTCTTCAGACTCTAGCTTCCTCTGGAATCATGAAGAGAACAGAAGCTGCAAGGGACTTTACTGAAAGAGGGTTCCCATTAGCTCCTCTCTGACAAGGAACCGGCTTTGTGAGGGCTCGGTCAAGCTACAATACATTAGAGCCTTTAAATGATTAAGTAGCCTCTTGGAATTTTAAACTAATACAGCTTGTGTATATAGCTCTTCTGACCTTAGCAGACATTGCCAATCAACTACTGTACTCTCATAGACAAAACAGCTCAGAATCCTCAGCAGGGACACTAATAAATTGTTGGAACTGACATTTAAAATGAAGGTTATGTCTTATCTTCAGCATAGCCCAGCCTCTTTTCTTATGGCTTAAAACAAGGATCCTCTTTCCCTGTCCCTCGCTCCTTAGTGCCTCCTCTTTCTCTCTATGTATTTACACCTATGCTGGTTCCCAGCTAACCTTTCGCCAGCAGCCATGGGAATGGTCTCCTTTTGCCGACGGTGCTTCCTCGGCAAGCTTGCTTCGTGTGGCCTTGCTCTCGCTGTCTAAGCATTGAGAACAACAGCCTGCTTGACCCCAGAGAACTGCTTCCCTGTCCTCAGCCATGAGGAGAGAGTGAGCATTGAGAACTATAGCCTGCTTGGCCCCAGAGAACTGCTTCCCTGACCTCAGCCCTGAGGAGGAAGTGAAGTCCAGAGGTGGAAGATAAGGGATTTTCCCAAGACCTTGGGGCCATGTGACTGAGCTGGGTGGGTCTCCACTGCACCTTTGTTTAGCTGAATGCCAAGTCTTGGGCTGAGTTTAAGTATGTTTCTCTGAAAGAAGTTCATGAGTGGAGATGACTGGTCTCCAGTGGGGGAGTTACTGGAGGGTGGTGGGACTTTTTTAGGGATAAAACCTATGTCCATCAGTCAGTGGGTGGCATGCTCTTGGAATGGACTATCGGATTCCAGTGTCTCTTTGGCTTCCTGACTTTTAAAATGATTTATTTTATTTTATCAGAGAAGTGAGGTTATGTTGAGATAGTCTTATAGGTCAGGCTAGTGTTAAATTTTCTGTGTAGCCAAGGATGACCTCCTGATTCTCCTGTCTCCAACTCCCAAGTGCATCACCCTGCGCAGCTATGATTTCCTGATGTTTGGTGTGATTTCTCCCTCGGACACTCAGTTCCAATATGATGGAACTCTCTAAGAAAGGGTCTTTCCAGAACCATCTAATGTTGGTGTACTGCCCATAGACTTCTGCAAATGAACTAAAATAATCCTGCTCCTTAGTATATGAACTCAAGCTGCTCCTGAAGCTACTGCCCCGTGTCTCACAGTTCGCAGAATCACAGTCCTCAGAGTTAAAATCTTATCAAGCACTTTCCCCAAATTCCATATAAGACAGAAGTTCCTCTACACTTCTACAAATGAGAGCATCAAAAGAGACATATCAGGGGCCGGAGTGTGACTCGGTGGTTAAGGAGCTTACTGCTCTTGCAGGAGGCCAGGCTTTGGGTCCCAGCACCTACATGGCAGCTCATACCACCAGGAACTCCAGTTCCAGGGTAATCAGACACCCTCTTTTGACTTCTGTGGATGCTTGTGCATAAGAGGTGTACTTACATGCATGCAGGCACAGATGAATGCACATAAAATAAATAATTTTTTAAAGTTGGACATTAATATCAGAGGGCACAGGAAGCGGAGGGCAGGGATGTGGAGAAGCCACAGATGTGTGCATCACTGCTCTGGGTGGGCCTCACTTTGATCACACCTTTCTGGTCCAAGACTCTGTCCTGAAACCATCGCACATAACTGAGCAGTCTTCTTGGGAGTCCAGGCTCTCCACTCAGCTCAGCCCCCTTCACTCTCTAGGAAATGCTGTCACCAAGGAGACACCTGGGCTACTTTTCATGTCAACCCAAGAGAACACTATAAAGAACTAGCACACAGATTCCTACCCCCTTCCCATCCTTGCCTCCTCATTGCTTACTGCACATTAAACACATCAGAAACAAAACAGGTCCCAGAATATATTTCATCCTAAACAAAAATGTGGTGACTTCATGATTAAGCTTTTGGCTAGAACTTCTAAAGGCTGATGGCAAACATAGACTGGCCAACATGCCTAGAGAGTAGTAAGCCGAGGAGACGGAAGCGGTCTTGAAGGATTGGTGGATTGCCTTGGGACACTTCTCATGAAAGATGAATGCCTTGTAAGCTCCCTGGGCTGCAGGTGCCCAGCAAAGCCTTCCACAGGAGAGTCTACTGGGGAGTCTTCACCCCATGCCTCTTTTTTTTTTTTTTTTTCAAGACAGGGTTTCTCTGTATAGCCCTGGCTGTCCTGGAACTCACTCTGTAGACCAGGCTGGCCTCAAACTCAGAAATCCGCCTGCCTCTGCCTCCCAAGTGCTGGGATCAAAGGCATGTGCCACCACTGTCTGGCCACCCCACTCCTCTTAAATGCTTCCTTATATTAGGCAAGTTCTGAAGCTCACTCAAGAAAAATGCTGGTACCCATGACCGACCGGGGCACCTTGTCATCAAGGCAAGATGGGCTCCGTCAATCAGTTGGGGGATGGAGAACTTCACCTCTGTTCACTCTCTGGCCTGCACTGGCTATTCCATTTTTGTTTTTTGTTTGTTTGTTAGTTTTTGGTGAAGTCCACGTTCCTATTACTTGTTTGTTTGCCGCCCTGTCTGAGGCACTGACGTAGAGCTCAACATCTCCTCCTTTGTACCTTCAAAGGCCCCAAGAAAAAGCTCTAACATCTTCTCTCTGAAGTTAGTTGATTATTGAGCTTTCCTGCAGAGCCAATGAATTGTTTGCCTTTGTACAAAGCAAGCCCAGGTAGGTTGGGTTAAGAACACTTGGAACTCAATACAGCATGATGAGGGAGTGTGAAAATGGCTCTTGTCCTTTCAGACTATCTCTGGGTAGGCCACTGATTTACACACAGCACTGGTTAATTATTATTTTCTTCTGAATATTTCTCCACTGAGTGGAATATTGGAAGCTAGGAGACAGCTAAAAACCAAGCAGCCTTGTTTGCTTACTTATTTTAGATGCTAGCTTGTACAAAGGCCTATGCCTGACGGGACTCTCTGGCCCTCCCAGGAGAAAACAAAACCTCATTGATGGAAAACTCAGTCACCCATCCCATAAACAAAGGGCTCCCTCTCAGACAAAGATGCTCTTATTCTTGGTGTGCCAATGTTTTCTTTTGACCTTCTAAGCCAGAAAGTCAGTCAAGGGCAAGAAAGCCAGGAGGTCAGCTTTCTGCTGCTATAACAAATACCTAGAAGAACCTAGTTATAGCAAGAGAATGTTTATTGTGCTTCAGTGTTTTAAAGGTTCCAGCCCATAATTGTTTGGCCTGGGTGTTTTAGTTGAGGCCTTGTGTCATGGCTATCGCACCCAGCATGACAGCTCACTTTGTTGGCTAAAAAATAAAGGAAGGGGAAGAGGAGAAGAGGAGTGGATTGCAGTGAGGAGGAAATGAGCACCCCCAGATCCCCTTCAATGGCCTAAAAGCCTTCTCCTATAGGGAGCCCAGCTCCAAGAGGCCCCACACTTCCTAATGGTGCACATCCCTGCCTAGCACCTCCACGAGTTTCAGTACATAACGTACCTCTGTGGGAGACAGCAGGCCTAGGTGCTGCAATAACAAGCACCAGCAGCGTACGTACCTGGAGTCCGCCTTGAATTCCCCACTGGAGTCCTTCAACCCCTTCTTTTCATTTGGCTGTCCCACCATGAAGAAGGTGTCTCTGATCGTGGGACAGTCATCTAGCAGGTCTCTCAGGCTACTGCAGTAGGCCATGATCTGACCCCGGAGGGAATAAGGAGACATGCGACGGTTCAACCTGAAGGTTGGAAGAAGCAACGTATCCTGAAGACTCTTCTAGCTTTCAGGGAGGGTCCAGAATCTGCTACCCTGGCGGGGAAGAACACCCTTGCTGGGTAAGGTTGGCACTGCCTGAGGGCAGAAAGCAGCACAGGACTCTCTGAAGTGCCTCCGACCTTTATTCCTGATGCTGTCTGCCGTGTGCGCTTCCTGTGCTCCTATCCCTCCAACAGCGTTGTGGGTTATTTACATACCAAGCACCAGACTCTTGGTCTAGGGTTCTAGGTGACACTGCTGCTGACGAGTAAGTCTACCCAGTCAGAGAAACCAGTGTGTGTTGCTCACACAGGCGCTACTTACTTTTGGCAATATTCAACTATTAGTTCCTTCTTCACTTTTTCAACATCATCCTGTCAATAAAAGAGAAAAATATGCCTAGAGTGAGCCAGCTTTCAAATGAATGTATGGTCAAGCTCCAGTAGGGGACAGCTAGGAAGCCGAGACATTCTTTCTGAGGGCACATGTGTCAGGGAGACTCTTGGATGGGCCTCTTCTACTTACCCCTATCTTGCTGAGCACTTCAAAAGTGCCAGGCCCTGCTCAGTTTCCATCTGAGCCATTTTAAGGGTCGTGTTTGCTGGCAGCAACCCTCAGGGATGAGGTAGAGTCTCTTTCTAGGAAAAGGGGCAGCTTTGCTATTCAAGAGCTGTCCCAGCAGCTTTGCAGTTTCTGACTGTGAGTCCCACAGTGCGCTTGGTAGTTCTTCTGCACTGTCTCTGTGGGCCTTAGGAGGCAAGGGGAACTGACACAAACATGGCATTTGTGTTGTCTGCTCTGGTGTTGTCTCTGTTGCCTCTGATCTCCGGCATCCACAGAATGGATACATTGGACATAAAATGGATACATCCATGGAATGGATACAAACATTGACATCCACTGAACCGTAAGGGACTGGAGCAGACAAACCTGATGGAATGTTGCCTGACTCCTTTCTGGTCTGGTAGCTCTTGGTAATCCTGGAGATCGGTTAGGGGCTATACATTCCGCAGAGTCACTGTTTGTTAAGAATTGTTTATTTGGGGGAGAATTGATGTTTTTTTGTTTTCATTACTAGCCATCAGTAAATCAAGTGTCTGTTTGCTGTTATCCCATTTGTAGCCTTTCCTTTCTCGTCATAGGGAGGGACAAAGCCTAGAGAAAATAGGCTCCCCTTTCCTTCCAGAGAGCTGGGCATTGCCAGCACTCAATGGATAACGAAAACACTGCTGACAAAGTTGGGAATTAACTTTGAATGATTAAAGGTTTGAGTTTTATAATATTTTCTAAATGATTTCACTAATATTTGGGAATAAAAACTCAAGTAGGACACAACTGTGGTTTCTGATAAACAAAGATAACATGTTGCCCAAGCCACCTACCCCTGCGGATTGCTCAAAATCAGCAAATCTCCAGGCAAGGACTCAGACTATCCGTTTAGAAAGTGACAAGACAAAAACAAACGAACAAATAAACAAACCAAAACAAAACATGGGCTCTGAAAAACATGCATTCCTTAAACACAGTTGTGGTTTCTGAAAAAACTACAGATCTGTAGAGTCTGTCCTGACAGGGTTTCATTTCCAGTTCTTTTATGGTATGTCTTCAATCACTGCATCTGAATGATTTAAAGCAGCAGATACCAAATCCAGACTGTTTCTTTGTATTTGGTATAAAAAGCAGTATGAGCTCCAGGAAGCCTTTCCCCTTTCATACTCACAGGGTTCTTCATCTGGTCCGCCATTGTCTGCTTCCTGTGCAGGAAGGTGTTCAGCATCAGGTCCCGCAAACCCGCCTTTTCTAGCTGAATGGACACAAAGGCCTCTGGAGCCCTGATAGACAAAGGCAGAGAGCTGAGCTGGGGCCGTGGCAGACAGACCAGCCATTCATGATAACTCAGGTTGAGTGCCGCAACAAGAGGTCAAGCTGTTCCGTCTCCACAGTGACCACTTTCGTGAGAGCATCTGGTGACTCAGCGGCCACTGTACTCCTTGTTATCAAAAGCCTATGTCAGCAGTCCCTCCCGAGACATCCAAGCCTAGGGCAATGTGGCCTCTGCCTTATTAGTTACAGTTACCTGAACTGCAGAGTTCTTTTCACTAGACACTGTTCTTAAATCTCCATCCACACTGGACATGTGATCTGAAGATTCTTGACATCTGGCCATGTGTCCCATTAGCAGCATCTCAAATAGAGGTTATTTGCCTGCCATCATTTTTCATTCCATATTTACCAAATTAGAGTACCCTTGTTCCTCAACAAAATATCCAGAGTGGTCACGATTATTAGAGAATATGCCTATGTCTTTTTTCATCATGGTGGAAAGAGATCAAGACATCCTCTGTGGTAGACATACCTCTGTGGATGCCATGAGTCTCAGAGAACCCACCTTCCCGTTATTCTGACTCTGTAATATTGTGAGAGCAGTTCTGTGCCTCTCAATCTTACGCAGTTACGGAAAATCTGGAGTGGCTCATTTACCTCCCAGCTTGTGAAGGAGAGCATGACAAAATCTACAGAGAAAGAAGCAGGAAGTGAAGAGAAGAAAGAGACATTGAAAAGAGAGAGAGTGAGAAGGGAAGAACCCCAGTCAGGATGTGCTGACTTCATCAGACTGGATCACAGCTGGAGGAGTGTTCACACAGTGTCTTCATAGGAGATCTTAAAAAGAAAAAAGCACATACTCTATTTTTGATGGACTCAAATCTCTTCCCACTAGATGCAGTACCTCTTAGAAGTCTTAGATCCTTCTGAAGAATGAATAAAGGTGTCCGGGGCTCGCAGAGTTGGGACTAATGGCAAACATTCTTTGCCATTTGCAGCTCTGGAATCTCTTCTGCTTGGACTCATTCCACCATGATGTCTCGGGTCTGAACTTGTTTCCTAAACCATGTGAAACCAACATGAGTTCAGTGGGTTAGATATATATGCCCTGTAGTCCTGCTGGTCCACAGGAGACTACACACACACACACACACACACACACACACACACACACACACACACGTAATGGGAGGCGGAGACAGGAGAAAAGAGGTGGAAAGGGGGAAGAGGAGGGGGTGGGGATGGAAAAAGAGACAACACTTTGTTCACAGTAGGGGTTTGCACAAAGTAGGGCTACTTCCTGAACAGTTCCAGTTATGTAAAGTGCTCTCAGAAAAAGTCTCCCTTACAAAGTAGTTGATTGGAATTCTCTGTGTACACCGGCTTCTAAAGAAGTGGTAACGGACTGGACAGATTTGGAAGATGGACTGCAAAGATCTGGAAAATTCCCTCAAATATACCCAAGCCTGTCTGGTTATATATGTCTTCTTTGGCAATGAAATGATAAAGAGAGGACAGTGGGGTGAGGGAGGGCTGGGGAAAAAGAAATGCAAAGTTGGTTTCTTCTACTGTTCTCCATAATGAACCACAGTGGATATGGAGATGGTGGATACGGGTCTTTGATGCTTCATCAACTACTAACTGAAAGAGACAGGCTAAGTCTTCAAAGGGAAAGCCAGGCTTCAATGTCACCACAAGGGCTTAGCATATTAAAATTATGTAAAGCGGATGAGGCCAAAAGGAAGAAAATCTCAGAGATGAAAAAAAAAAAATCTAAAGCTCCCAACCTCACCGGCACCAAGACCCCTAGGGCATCCTAGGCTGCAGGAAGCAGAAGTCTATCAGTTTCCGACAGGGGTCATCTTACCAGGCCTTAAGAGGCTGGGAGGGATGAGAACGAAGGTTCTGAGTTCAATCCTCACCTTTGGGTCGTATCTGTTTTCCCTTATCTTCTAGAACCTGTTTCCTGGCCAGCTTACGAGGGTAGGAAGAGAGCTTTTTGCCTGTGTGTTTGCCATTATCCGGCTTCCTGCCATCTGGGAGCGGACACTGCTGAGTCAGCATTCACCAGATTCCTGGTCTGCAGCGGCAGCTGTGAGCATGCCCACCACCACTCTATGACCAGATACGCCCCCCTCGAACCTTTCTGCCCTTCTTACAAGGGTGTCCATACTACTACACTTTCAAGTTGCTTGCTCACCTCTAATCTACTTTTCTGTTGATGGTAGGTTTTTTTTTTTTTTTTGAGACAGAGTCTCATTCAATCCACGTCTTTTAAACTCTGACCCTGTAGCTTTTACTCCAACCCAGTGAGTAGTCCCGAGTCAGCAGGGAAACTGAGCATCAAATGTCTTCATTTTAATCTGTGCCCATCTGCTTTACCCCTCTTCCTTCAGAGCTATAGAATCCAGCTCTCCGTTTTACAATAGTAACTTTCTGTACTAAAGATTTTTAAAGTCTTGGTTAGGTAAGTTCTGATGTTTATGGGACATGCTCTCAGTACAAAACCATCACCACCGCGCTAACACACCACATCCCTACACTCCGTCCTCAACACTCCTCTGGTTTTGGCAGTTACAGGCTAGGATGAATCACCTAGAGTTTTTCAACAGATTCGTGCAGTCTGGTCCTTTTATCTGGTGTCATCTCTATCGTGGTGGCCATCAATTGTTTGCTTATTTGTAGTGTTGTGCAGCATTCCATTGCATGGAGATGCCAACATGTTTATGCAGTCACCTATTGGAGGACTTTTGGATTTCTTTCCACATCTTGATTGTCATAAATATATTGTCTATGGATATTCACACACACACATTTCTCTTGATTAAATACCTAGATGTTGAATGCTCAGTTCCTATGATAGGCACATGTTTAACCTCTTAAGAAAGTGCTGAATTATTTCCCTGGTGGTTGCGCCATTTTACAGTCTAATCAGCAATATACAAAGGTTCCAGATCTCCCGCATCCTTGCCAGCACTGGAAGAGGCCAGTCTTTTACATTTTAACCGTTCTAATAGGAATGAACTATCTCTCAATGGGGTTTTAAGTCATTTTTCTCTAATGATTACTGGTGTTGAACATCTTTTCACCCCTTCTTTGCCAGGCTGTGCTGTTGATGGCTCACTAATTCCTTTCCTTCAGCAGCACTGGCTGTGTATTCTGTTTTATCTCTCTATCCTCTTCCTCCCTCACTCTATCTCTTGATTTTGCTATCACACCCTTTCCTGTCCCACAGTTGTAAAAGCTTTAGAAATCTGTCTGTACATGCATCTTATGAAGAAGCAATCATAAAATTCACTTTAGCGGAGTTCAAAGAGGGCTGGATGTTTTCTGGAAGATGTGATGTGATAGGACCAGACAACAGAGCGGGTCCTCCATCTTGTATTCTTGTGGAGGCCACGGTCAGGTTTAACTAAATTTTGATCTCCTTGTTGGAGGATCCTATGAGAAGTTACCCAACTCCATTCTAGGGGTTCAAGGTGCCTCAGCTAGCTTACCTTAGCTTCTACGAAACTGCTTGCTTGTGAAAACCTCCTCCTACAGTTGATAACAGAGATAACAGGATATTCCTTGCCTTAAAAAAGTGGGTTGGTGTTTTTTGTTTGTTTGTTTGTTTGCCTTTAAAAGGCCCTTAGTCTAATTCAGTGATTCTTACCCTTCCTAATACTGTGACTCTTTAATATAATTCCTCATGTTGTAATGACCCCAACTATAAAAGTATTTCATTACTACTTCATAGCTAAAATTTTGCTACTGGTTATAAATCATAATGTAAATATTTGATATGCAATATATCTGCTATGTGACCCCTGTGAAATAGTCACTTGACCCTCAAAGGGGTCACAAGGCACAGGTTGAGAGTCATTGGTCTAAGTGCATGGAGCTACACTTGGGTATCTAACACCTGAGTGTAGTCCAAGCTAACTAGAATGAAGACTTTCAGTTGGTCATAAGTTGTATCTAAGGGAGCATCTCTAGTGGATTCCCTGTAACAATAATTGAGCTGAATCATGGAGGATGAGTAGCATCCTTTAGGGGGAAAAAAGTGTGTGGAGGAGTGGGGTGTGTAAAATACAAAATGTCTAGGACTCTTAAAATAGAGTTCAGAGGACATGCATGAGAGAAAGCTTGGGTCAGAGATCTTGTATACCTTGATGAGGATACTGGGCCTTGTGCTTTGGGCTACAAAAAGCTACTACAGGTTTTTAACCACTGAGACATGGTTGTTCTGTGCATTATATGTGGATGTTCACAGCAGTATTATTCCTAATAGCCAAAAAATCAAGGCAACTCATTGACAGATGGATAAACAAAATAGGGTTTATCCACATGACAGAATACTATGCAGTAATGAAAAGGAATGAGGTACAATAGATGGTGTAACACAGGTGGACTTAGAAAACATCACACTAAGTGAGAAAAGCTGAGCACAGAAGGCCACATGCATGATCACATATGAACAGTGGAGATGCAGCAAGTCCAGACACAGAAAGTAGCTTGGTGGGTACCAGGGGCCAAGGGGAGAGCAAGTGGGAGCGACCCCTGAGGTACGGGACTTCTTTGGAAAGGGATACAAATATTTCTAAAATAGAAACCGTCAGTGGTCCTGGGAATAGACTAAAAAGATTGAATCAAACACGTTTGAAATTTTTATTTGTGTTTATATGTATATGTGCCTGCCTCTGACTGTTGTGTTTGTCCACATGTGTGTAGGCATTCGAAGAGGCCCTGTGTGTGGGGGGTGGGGGCATATGAGAACACCATGAGTGTGTGTGTGCCTCTGTGCCTCTGTGTGTGTGTGTATGTAGGCCATGTGTTGGGGGAGGGCATATGAGGAGGCCATTAAGTATGTTTGTATGTATGCACATGTGTGTGTATGTGTGTGTGTGCACACAAGCACACATTCATGTATGTGTGTCTCTGAGGAGGCCATGTATGTATGTGGTAGGGGTGAGAATATGGGGAGGCTACCACGTATGTGTGTGTGATATCTGAAGAGACCATATATATATGGGGGGGATGTATCTGAGGGGGCCATGTGTGTGTGTGGGGGTGCTGTCTGGGGAGGCCACCATGTGTGTGTATGGTATCCAAGAAGGTCATATATGTGTGTGTATATGCAGGCAGGGTAACGAGCCTGCGCCTTGCAGGAGTCTTCTGGAGCCTGGGAAGGCAAGAAACTTGATGTGTCATATATATGTGTGTTTGTGTGTGTGTGTGTGTGTGTGGTAGGGTGTGGAGGTGAGGTTGGGGGAAGGGTGTGTGTGGCAGGATATCTGAGGAGACCACAGAGGAGTCAGAGCCCTTAGAGCTAAAGCTGCAGGCAGTTGAGAGCAAAGACGTGTGGTTCTGGGAACCCACATCCTCTGGAAGAGCAGCAAGCACTCTACAGCCAGGCCATCTGCTTAGCCCCTGATTCAACACTTCAAAGGAATCATTTTAGGTTCTGTGACTTATATCTCCACAACAGAAAGACA
>NW_022196909.1:7723611-7733180 GCF_008632895.1 Mastomys coucha
AAAAAAAAAAAAATGTGAGGGAAAGGGACATATCCAGTGTGGTAGTTTTGTGGTAATCAAGGGCCAGAAAGATGGCCCAGTGGGTAAAGACATTTGCCATCAGGCCTGATGACCTGAGTCCCATCCATGAAGGGAAGAGAGCACTGACTCTTACAGATTAATCTCTGATCTCTACACATGAGGTGTGGCATAGTCACTGCCCGACACCCCAGCCAAAATGTTAAAAAAAAAATCTATCTATCTATCTATCTATCTATCTATCTATCTATCTATCTATCTATGTATCTATGTATCTATGGATCAAATGTGTCTCCTTATATTTCAAAAAAGAACTATAGGCAAGATAAACAAGAAATAGATTTTATTTTTTTATCTACAAATGGGAAGGGTTGAAAGCCGGGATATTTTGTTGTGGATGAGTCTAGCCAGTCTGTATTTCGGAGTACTATAGAAAGCACATCACATAAGGGGGCAAGAAGGAAGGGAAACAAGGAAGTGGGATATGAAATACAGGGTATTTTCGCATTGCCTGGGGCTCTTGAGTCAAAATTCCCAAGGCCTTGTTATTGCCTAAGCGGCTAGAATAACCCTGAGGAACTTAAGCCTCAACAGCAGGCAAAGTTGGAGGCCTCACCCTCCCACCCTGGTCTTCCAAAAGCCTCTCACCTGCCCATTTCTCCCAGAGCTGGGTCTTGGAAACTAGAAATTCCTTCTGCAGAGGTCAAAGAAACCCTAATCTTAAGTACATTGATCTCCCTTTCAATAGTAGATAAGACTCCTCTGTAGAAGTAATTTTGCCCTAGGCTCTCAGGGCAGGGTAACGAGCCTGCGCCTTGCAGGGGTCTTCTGGAGCCTGGGAAGGCAAGAAACTTGATGTGTCACAGCCAGAATCCAGCAGCTGCCTCTTAGTCACCATGTCTCCAGGTTAGACCAAGAGTAACATACTTGGATCTAGGACACAGCTGTGTTTCATGGCTCTCATGGCTGTCTCCTGAGAGTCACAATGCCCCTTTGTGATAAAATATCCTTGAAGACCCACAGTCAAACATTAGATGGAGCTCGGGGAGTTTTGTGGAAGAGTTGGTGGAAGGACTGAGGGACCTGAAGAGGACAAGGACTCCACAGAAGACCAACAGAGTCAACTAACCTGGATCTTTGTGGGCTCCCAGAGGCTGAGCCACCAACCACGGGGCATACATAGGCTTGACCTACGTCCTCTACCCATATGTAGCAGAAGCACAGCTTGGTCTTCATGCGGGTCCCCCAACAGCTGAAGTGGGGGCTGTCCCTGACTCTGTTGACTGCGTGTGGATCCTGTTCCCCTAACTGGGCTGTCTTGTCTGGCCTCAGGGGGAGAGGATGCATATAGTCCTGCAGTGACTAGATATGTTTGTAGGGAGACCAGGGGGTCTCCCCCTTCTCAAAGAGGAGAGCGGGAAATGGGGTAAGGATCTGAGTGAGAAGATCCTGGGAAGGGGGGCTGACATTGGGATGCAAAATGAATGAATGAATGAATGAATGAATGAATGAATATATAAATGCACAAATATCCTTGAAGCTACACTCAAATTCTTCCCACTGTATCAGAAACTTGCAATCCAGGACACTTTCTTAGCCGCCACATGAATACTAAGTCTATACCATCAGAAGGCCTGGCTTCATTAGAGAGTTACTGGCATTGTGAATTTTGGTGTCCCCTTTTCCCAAGGACATTTCAAGATGATCACAGGAAGAAAAAGAGAGGTGGGGTCTATCATGATTTTAGAGAGTCTTTCACCTTATAAACATGCTGACCCCTCCTAGTCATTAACCCATCTTAAAAGTCAAAACAGACCCCAATGGGTGCTAAACACCACTCACTGCCCCACCCCAACAACCTCACTTTTCAGGTGAGCCCAATCTCATCTCTCCCTAGAAGGAATGAATCATCCTTTGTTGCTTTGTTTTGCTCAATAAACTTCTGCTAAAGCTTTCTGTGCCCTTTGACTGAATTCTGTCCTTTGAGGAGACAAGATCTGAGGAGGACCTCTTCCCCTAATCAGGTTCTCACTGAATCCCTCAGGACAGGCATTATGGTTGCTTTTCTACATTCTTGTCTAAGCCTCTGTTCGGGTCACATGATCCATCAGGCCCATGAGATAAATCCTTTCCAAAGGGCAGAGTTTGGAGAATCTCAGAACAGCTGGACATGCAGAGGTTCGCAAGAAAGTGACTGCGAATCGATCCACGTGCTGTAAGGATCACACACCCCAATACTACGGGGACAATACCTCCCAAAATTAGAGCCCTTCATATGTATCAGGTGCCTATACACCTCTTCATCTGGTTACTTATTTGTATCCTTTTAGGCAACCTTTTAAAATAAACTGTAAAACATGGCTCTCTCCATCCTGTGAGAACTATAGTATGTAGTCTGAGGAGAAAGTCCTGGGAGCTCCATTCACTCTGTAGCCATCCAATCAGAAGTTCCAGAGGTCTAGACTGGATCTGAAATGGGAGCAGTGTTGGTACTGACGCCCCTTCATCTGTGAGATGCTGCATGCTACAGGTGCATGGTGTCATAACTGAATACTGTGAGAAGCCCCAGAGAGTGTCTTCTGCAGAATGGATTGCTTGCTTGCTATTGGGGAGAAGCCTGCATGGCTTTTCGAGTCACAGAAGTAGTCTGTGTTTTGAGCATACACTACGAGAAACTGCATCTGTTTTCCCTACACAGATAAGAAAGACAAGGTAAGAGAAAGTGGAGAAAGAAGGAAGGGGAAAGAAAGAGAGGGAAGGGGAAGAAAGAGGAGAAAAACGGGAGGGAAGGAGAGGGAAAAGGAGGAGAAACGGGCAGCCTGGCATTAGCTGCTGGCAGGGGAAGCTTGCTCTGGCATCCCCATCCTATAGGCTGACCTCGATATCAACAGGGCTGTCCGCTCCAGGGATGTGATAAAAGAACGCGTGTTGAATGGCCACCATCAAAGCATTTTTCTGAGCAGTTTGGCATGCAAGGATCACTTGCATATTTTCCACTCCCGAATGGACCACGAGCTGCAGGAAGAAAAGGTGAATTACAAAGAGATTGCTTCCAGGGGAAGGAGCAGCTGATGGTGGAGTTCATCAATTAGTTAAACCGTGAGACACCCAGGACTTGAACTGCATTGGGCTTCTTGTTGCTCAACTGCCAGACTGAACCAGCTCTTCCCCAGACAGCCGCTCATCCCTGGCAGGGAGCCTATGAGTCCCCAGGCAGGGAGCCTATGAGTCCGACCTCATGCACACACATCCCCACCCCCCACACCCCCGTCAGGGAAGGGCTCTGATGGACTACATAGACTCAGAAGCACGCTCTTGAAAGCCATTAAGAAAAATATCTACTTATATAGAAGCAAAAAAGTTCAAGGCAAAAGGAGACAAATGACACTGGGTTCTAAAAGCTATGCCGAAAGCTCCAATAGCGACTATACACTTTAAAAAGCTACACTCGTCCTGCGTCCTTTCTTTTCATCCCTAACAGAACTTATGACATGGGGGCTGCTGTCCTTGTGGTCAAGCCAGGCCCATGCAAGGCCAGCATTATTAATAATAAAGGAAAGCTTTCCTCTTGTTTGAGACATGCTCCCATGTAGCCCAGGTTAGCCTCAAATTCAAACTCTCTATGTAGCTGAGGCTGGCCTTGAACTCCCAACCCCTCTCCCTCCCCCTTCCTTCCCCTCCCTCTCCCCCTCCCCAGCACTGGAATCACAGGCAGGCCACAATGCTAGGAGGAGCATGGGGAAAGCTTTTCTTACCAATGGATGGAAGCCAATTTGTATAAAATTAAAAAAAAAAAAAAAAACCTTTTTTTTAAGAACACAAGAATAAGTTGCTTTGTTTTAGTTTAGGTTCTTTTTCAACTTTAGCATCTTTCTTTAAAAAAAAAATACACAGAGCCATTTACCTTGAGGATGGTTTCTTTTGTGTAAAAGCTGAATTTGCCAATTTGGTTCTCATCCAACTCAGAGATGGCTAGGACCAGAGAGGTGGGGCAGTATCTGTAAGAAGAAAAGTGGAGCTGCCCCAGCCTGACACACTGCCTGTCAGGGGATACCCATCTGATGGCGTGGGACAGCAGCTGACTGGATCTGGGCCACCAATGATAATAGCAAGCTTTACAGAGGACCATATTCAACCCCAAGCTGGAAGGCTCTGGAGTCTTTCCGGCTCTCACTGGACGTGGTTGTGATGACCACTCCATACTTCTGGAAGTTCTCCATCATCTCTTTTTCTTCTTGCTCTCTTGACCACACCTGTTCAGGATCCCCCACTAGCCCCCTCTATTGAACACCCCTAAATGGCATCGACTTCTTGCTCTCTGCGGTTCCAGCAGATAGCTATTCTGGTCTCTATACCATATTCCTGCGTCGCCTTTTGGAAGCTGTGGCTTTCTGTCAAGTACTTCAGTATTTATCAGTCTTTGCTTTCTCATCTGTAACTGGACTGTTAGCTAGTATAGGATTGGAATGACTGTGAAATGTGTATGTACAAATGTGTGTATGTACAAAAAGCATAAGTCGTTACATCCTGCGGCCTGCATGCTACCCTCACACCATCTCTCTAAAGTGACAACTTTCAGAAATTACAATACATACAATGAAGTCGAGATGCATGCTCTCTAAACACACGAATCACCCTTCCAGAAGGTTCCCCTTGACTTGGAGCATAACTGGACCTCACAAGGAGGTCACCACTGGACCAGACCACAGAGCCAAGAGGTGGAGTCCAGCCCTCTTTTATCTAGAAAACCAGCTCTACAAAAGCCTTGAGTACAGCCAAAGTCCACAGTGGCAGTCAGACACCTGGCCTCACTTGAGGATACATTGTGCTTCCTGCCTTGGAACGCTCATCTTGTTTTAGCAGTGAGGTGAAATAGGGCAAGAGAAATTTGCCCCTAAGGAACTATTTGGCAACATCAGGAGGCATCTTCAATTGTCAGAAACAAACAAAGGCATGGGTAGGTTGAGAAAGAATAGAGAGAGGAGGAAGAAGAAGAGGAGGAGGAAAGGGAGGAGGAAGAGGAGAAAGAAGAGGAGGAAGAGGATGATGGAGAGGAGGAGGAAGAAGAGGAAGAGGAAGAGGAGGAGGACAGAGGCTGCCACTGGTGTCTCTCCAGTAGACATCAATAATACTGTTGAATAACCAAAGGCACATGTGGGAAAGCGACCTTGTCCCACCCATTAAAGCTGGATTCAGCCCTCATTTTCTCAATGCCAAGAAACCACCATAGTGTCCTGCTGTACAAATTTCTCTCATTACAGCCCATGTCCTGGGAAATCGAGTAGCCTAATAGAATGTCTGAGTCACAGCTTGTACTATACTAGCGGTACAGAGACTTTTCCTCTGTTGGGGCACTTTGCCTTCCTAGGGGTGGAGCCAGTTCTGGGACTCTCCAGGGGCAGAGAAAAGACAGCCTGGCTCAGAAGGAAAGAAGTGAGGACAGGAGAAGCTGGCCCTCCCCACAGGCTAATGGCTGGCCTCGGGAGAGAAGAGGTGCCATAGCCTTAGGTGTAACAGAGTAGATGTCACCTGTCTCAGAGAAGAGCACCACGGGCTGCCCCTGGGGGTTCATTGATTGGGAATTCCCACAAAGGGAGCTGACTCAGACGTGTGCATGTGAGCTCTGCGCTTGTTGTCACTGATGGAGAAGTGTAGCTGACTTCTTCCTGATCTGGAAAAGTGAGGCCAGCCCTCACACCCCTTGCTACCAGAAGGACATGGTCCACCAGAGAAGATGGGGGCCATCTGTTTCCTGTGCATTCTCTGACCTAGTTCTCCCATGGCTCAGCGATTTTGTGTGTTCTTAGCCATTTATTTTCTTTTTCCATTTTTGAGTGTGTATGGGGTTAGTAGTCATGCATATATGTAGACGTGTTTCTGTGCTCGTGCACATAGAAACGCAAAAGTTGAAGCTGTAAATTATCTTCATTACCTTTCCATCTTATTGAGTGAAGTGGGGTCTCTCTCAGTTAAGTCCAAAGCTCATACAGGTTGTAATCTTGCTAGCCAGCTTGCTCTGGGGATCACCCATCTCACTGCCGGGGATCACCCATCTCACTGCCGGGGACCACCCATCTCACTGCCGGGGACCACCCATCTCGCTGCCGGGGATCACCCATCTCGCTGCCGGGGATCACCCATCTCGCTGCCGGGGATCACCCATCTCGCTGCCGGGGATCACCCATCTCGCTGCCGGGGATCACCCATCTCGCTGCCGGGGATCACCCATCTCGCTGCCGGGGACCACCCATCTCGCTGCCGGGGATCACCCATCTCGATGCCGGGGATCACCCATCTCGCTGCCGGGGATCACCCATCTCACTGCTGGGGATTACCTCCCAAAGCTGGAATTACAGGTCTCCACCATGCTTGTGAGGCATTTACATGGGTTCTGGGATCCAAACTCGGGTCCTCAAGCTCGCACAGCAAGCTCTTTAACCACAGAGCCACCTCCTAACCTGATTTTGTGTTTTTATATAGTTATACCCTTGATTGAGAGAATTGTTTCTCCCTCCTAATTAAAAAAAGAAAGAAGAAAGAAGCCAGCACAATAGCAGATTACATCTAAGGGGTAAGATACGACTGCACCTGCTGCCCAGTGCTGATGGAAAGCATTCACACTGGTTGCTCATCTCCCATGACACCATTGTCCCCTGGAGACTCACCTGTCTACTTGACTGCTGTCCTCCAGCACAGAAGTTATAAAGACAGGAGGGGGCGGGTCCACCTTGTCCTTGTGTGATGCAAACTCAAAGTGGGCAGGCCTCAGATGCAGATGGGATTCTTCAAAACCCATCTCCTGTGCCAATTCCTTATAAAGCCTAAAAGCAGGGAAGGGGCAAGGGTGTGTCTGTTAGTGGTTTTTCCTGAAAGACAATTAAGCCAAGAGAAAGTGAACACACACGATTAAGCGGGAACACAACACCAACCAGAGCAAGCCCAGTATTAAACAAAGAGAACAATCTCAAATGATCTTGTGCACCTACTAGGTCAGGCGGATGATAGAAACAGGGATGCACTTGGGCAGCAGCTCAGCCCTACTTCCCACACAGGGACTGCTGTGCTGGGACCCTCATGAGCTCATCAGTCTTTACTTCTGAGACACGGTCCCTGCCTTCCCTTGATGCTATTCATGCCGACTCCTCACTCCCTTCCTGGAGACCACTTCTATTTGCTGAACCCACACTGTCCATGCTCCTGCCCAGTGACCACTCCTTGCCAGGTTTCACTAGCTTTTCTTTTCTTTTTTTGCTTTGTTTTTGTTTTGTTTGTTTGTTTTTCGAGACAGGGTTTCTCTGTATAGCTCTGGCTGTCCTGGAACTCACTCTGTAGACCAGGCTGGCCTCGAACTCAGAAATCCACCTGCCTCTGCCTCCCAAGTGCTGGGATTAAAGGTATGCACCACTACCGCCCGGCTCACTAGCTTTTCTTTAAGTCCAGATGTCTTAATTCTATTCCTTGCCCTCTTCTCACTTACTACATCAGTCCCTAAAACCATATCCTCATAGAAGCATTTGTGGCCCTCAGCCCTGTCCTGATTCATCTCTCAGCTCCATTCGGATGTCTCTCTGGCAATTCAGTCTTAAACAGTCTCTCTCCAGTCTAAGCCAGTTCTCACCATGAGCTCAATTGGCACCTGGATCAGTGCACCGGGGTTGCCACAAAGTACACAGAAACACACCAAGTACTAACAGTGTGTTCCATTGCCTCAGATCTGAGATCAAGGTGTGGACAAGTTGGTTCCTTCCAGGCTTCTGAAGTGGGAGCTGTCCCATGGCGCTTTCCTTAGCTTGTAGATGGTGCCCCTCCCCCACTTCCCTGTGTAGTTTGTGCCAACGGTCCTCTTATGAGTCCATCAGCCTATTGGATTAGGATTCAACCCAGTGCCTTCAGATGAATTTGACTATCTCTTGAGCAGACTCTCCCATCTTGACATACTGGTTCTTGATCCCATATGTTTTAGAGGGACCCAGTTCTATTTATAACATCATTTCCCATGATGCTTTCCCTGGTCCACTTAGAAAAGATGAAATATTCTCTTTGCTGTGCTCCCAAAGTATTCTTTCAAGTGAGAAAAGTATCCTGGTTATAATATATTATGGGTAATTTTTACATTATTAACTCCCGAGAGACTCATCCATTGCAGAGACGCAGTGTCTGGGAGGTGGCAGCTTGACTGATTGATGGCAGCTCGCTTTCTCTTTCTGCTACTTTCTAATTTGGAGATTTGAGGCTAATTACTTCATTTTTTTCCCCACCCTCCACTTCCTTGCTAAGGAAGTGTTTGTACCTGTCTTGTAAGGATGATTTAAGAATGTAAGGAAATGATACACATAAAGTCCCACAAAGACTGTGGTCAAGCAGGTCCTCAGTGGTGGCTAGTGGACTAGGGGACCAATCCATGGTCTGTGCCTGAAGGGCCTCTTGTGGGGATCAGAACAAGTCTGAAAAAGTCTTGAAAAAGTCTTGCCACATGCTTTCATTAAAAACAGACCTCATCAGAACCTGTCTTCTCTGCCCTGCTGAGCCCATAGCCCTCTCCAGATGGAGATGTTGCCCCTGACACATTCTCCTGCCTCAGGCCCTCTGCTAGTCAGCTTCATTGTGTGCCAGAGAAAAGTCAACCAAGATCCTCAAAGTGACTGCTGTGGCCCATGGCCCTCACCAGGAGCCACGGTTTGGATGTTCCTCTAAGTTGGCATGTTAGAAATTCAATTCCAACACAAAGATAGTTGAGAGAGATTTTTAAGGAATGTTGGTTGTGGGGCCTGGGCTGTTTGAGAATAGGAAGCTAGTTATTGAGGAAGTGGGTTCCTGATGGAAGGACATCACACCCTTCCCCTCTCCTTTCTGACTTCCACTGCTCCTCTCTCCACTCCACTGATGAGCACAAGCAGAGCATACGCTATTTATTGCCCATCTGTTTTCTGTCTCAGGTGCAGCAAGAAGGCTCTTGCCAGATGTGGACCCTGTGGAGATTTGAATATGCTTGGCCCAGGGGGTGGCACTATTAGGGGGTGTGACCTTGTTGAAGGCAGTGTGTCACTTTGGGTGTGGGCTTGAAGATGCTCCTCCAAGCTGCTTAAAAGTCAGTCTTCTCCTGTCTACCTTTGGATGAAGATGGAGAACTCTCAGCTCCTCCAGCCCCACATCTGCCTGGAGGTTGCCATGCTCCCGCCTTGATGATAACAGAATGAACCTCTGAACCTGTAAGCCAGCGCCAGTTAAATGTTGTTCTTGATCATGGTGTTTGCTCACAGCAGCAACACCCTAAGACAGACCCCATGACCTTGGACATCTCATCCAGAGCTATTAGATATAGGTCTCTATTCTTTACAAAGGACACTGTCTTAGGTAGTCTGTTAAAACAGAACAGATTAAGATTCCAGGTCACAGAATAGCATGGTAAACAGTCTGGCAGTGATTTCCTGTTAGAAAGCTGACAAACCACTATCAAGCATCTAAACAAAAGGACTTGTGTTGAGTGGAAAGAAAATGTGGGTAGACTGGGAGACTCTGGCTCACTAGGTGGAATGGTCAGAGAGGCTCAC